>NC_056728.1:488570044-488587544 GCF_019279795.1 Protopterus annectens
AATCTGATCTTGTAATTACAACACTCTTATACAGGGTTTCCTAGACAGTTTTATTATGTAGCACAATGAGGATGACAGTGATGAGTAATACCTTATTATTCAGAGAAACTGCAACACTAACAATACCATACAATACCAGACTAAACAGTACCAGTTCAGGATTTCAATCTTTTATTTCTAGGCACAGTTTTCTGTATCTGACAGACCTGTGGAGGGAATGTTTGGCAACACTACCTGAATGTTGCCACACATATTACCAGATTCCATGTTATTATTATGCACATATGTCTCACTCTGTTACTGCACACACTCTGGTCATAGCTTCACAACATGGGGGTGGAGATAGGACATACTTTGCATATTATTCTCATAACATTTTGGTGAGTTGCTAGAGTGACAGGTTTGTTCTTATAGATATATTTCTGACTGTTATGATGTCTGACAATCAGTTGTATGTCATTATTTGCTGCCTAATCCTCTGGGATCATCCCACTGATTTGCCAGGGGGACAGGGTGACAGGCAGGAAAATTACGCCAATTATCTGAATTTTCTGACAATATCTGTACAGTTGAGGGGCATGATTCTGCATACAGCTTACTACCACTCCCAGGATTCGAACCATGGCTGTGTGTGCTAAGAATACAACAGTTCACATCTCAGTTGAGTGTGCTATTTGGATTATGCTGTCTATCTTTTCACTGTTTTCTAAGTCTCTCTCTCAGTTGTACACTATGATCGTGTGATTACAACAGTCATATACAGACATTCCTACACATTTTATTTATGTAGCACAGTGTGGGTAACAGTGCTTAATACAACAGTACTATTAAGAGAATGCAACACTACATTACCATATGATACCAGAGTAAACACAAGCAGTCCAGGAGTTAGACCTTTATTGCCAGGCTGTTACCCTTTTATTTACATGCAACCTATATGAGACTCTTCCTGCCATATTGTCTGGTTTATTCAGTACATGCCATACACAATGCAGGTTTTATACTGGCAATTAACTTTCTACTACTTTCAGATTTATTTCTTATGACAGTACATGCAAGATTATTAATAACCTGCCTCATGACACAGCCTCTGCAGCCTACAGGCATGGCTTCCTGATTCACAGCATGCTCTGTTGCCACTGTAAAAGACATAAGAGGAATACTTAGCCGTACCTATCCATAATATACATGCGCTGGCAATTATTAAATAGGTAGTAGGATGAGTAGTTACACAAGGCTGGGACATCAGCCATCTGCCTAACTTCTTGGATCCACTGATCCAAGAGCTCCCTCTTCCTCCATTTCAGGTCAGCATAGTGATGCCTGACCTGCTCACCAGTTCGAGGGATGCCAGTGGCACTGGTGGGGTCACAGGAGAGATGGTCCCAGGCTTCCGCTTTATATTGGGAACCCTGGTACTGGCCCTGCAGCTGTCTCTGTTCATGATCTATTGCAAGGAGTCCTGCCATGACTTTGGACTCCTGGATGCCCCAGCACTGTGCTTGGAAGCACAATCCTTCTCTGACACTGGCCATAGTGCCTACAGGAGGAAGCTGCAACCAGATATGAGATGTATTCCCTCCTGTGGGGTTTAAATAGGGCTGGTTTCCTGCACTTTGCCGTGATTGGTCTGGTTTGAAAATGCTAAGCTATGGGCAAACCTGCTTACCTAAAGTTGGCATTTCTTAAAGGGGTATACCAATGGGCAAATTGATTTAGCTGGGCTACGCATTGCTTATACCTAGTAAGCAGGGGTGTGCAATGCTTAGCGTTGCTTATTTTTAACTTTGCACACTATTTGCTGTTTGGCATTGATTTATCATTCATTGCATGTTATATATTTGTTTGGTATTCGTGATTCATGTGTATGTACACTGTATGGGGTCTTTGTGTTTATTGGGGGATTTCACCACTTTATTACAATGACACCTCACATCTGGACTTAATGCAGTACTCCAGTTCACATATATATGTTATTTAATAGGATATAGAACATAAAACTGTTTATAGATTCCTTTCACATGTAAACTGTGATTTTTCCTATAGTGAGGATCTGTTTGGGTATACCTAAATTTTTATGTACACCTGTGATGGCTTACTGGTTAACTGCTGTGACTATAGTGTAGAGAGTCCTGGGTTCAAGACCTGCAAGGGCTGTTTATTTTGTTGCTGGGCAGAACAGAGGCTGTTGGATACAGAGTCATTGAGGCACTTTTAAGCAGTTGTAAGTGGGTTTGTGTGGGTTTGCGCGATGGTAAGCAATGCTAACTTCCAGTTAAATATGCTTACAGAGAGTTAGCTTCAAAATTGCTTAACTTGTGTGCATTGCCTACCCCCACGCAAACAGGCTTAAACCTGCTTACTACTGTTTAAAAGTGCTTGCTCCTGCTTACCTCCACACTAATTTAGAATGAAATAAAACATGAGTCTTGGGAAAGTGGTAGATTTGGACACTGGACGGATTTATCATTCATTACACATTATACCTTCATTTAATATTCCTGATTCATGTGTACATATACTGTATGGGGCACTTGTGTTTATCTGTGTATTTTACCACATTATTACAATGACACCTCACACCTGCACTTAATGCAGTACTTCAGTTCACAAGTATATGTTATTTAGTAGGTTATACAGCAAAAAAAAGTTCATGAATTGATTTCACATGGAAAATGCAATTTACTACAATGAGGATCATACTGGGAATGACTGCTCACAAAGCTAATGCTCTGACCACTACACTATTGCAGTACTGCTTCAATTGAATGTATCTTGCTATTTATCTTCTTGTGCTATTTAAGCTACAGTATGCATAGCTAAGCAATGGGCAAACACACGCAGCTAATGGTTAAATTTCATCTGTTTGATTAAAAAAAATTATTTACTGTTATTTTCTCTAGGAAGGGACAGGTTTCACTTATTGCTGGATTTCTGTGTGCATCTGCACATTTGGCAAAACATCCTAGTAACCCTCCATACCTCTCAACCTCTTCAAGCAAAGTATCTGGACAAAGTTTGACAAAATGTGGTCCAACTACAGACATATTTTAAATATTGCTCTTATAAACTTGGGAAAGTTTCTAGAGTAACAGGATTTGTTTTAATATACATTTTCTGACAAATTTGGTTTGTCTGAGACTCAAATGTATGCCATTATTTAATGGCTTCAATCCTGACATCATCCTGTGATTTCCCAGGACAAATGGGGTACAGGCCAACTGTATGGGTAACAAATCTAGACATTCTGTGATGATTTGTACAGTTGGGAGGTATGCAACCGCCTATGAGCATTCTCGCTCATTGTAATTCCCGAACGGCACTTCTTGAATGCAGGGGCGTGTGCATTGTGAGAGCTCTGCTCCCAGACACACCCGTGCACTCATCCATGCTTTGTGTCTGTTTAGGAGCAGAGGCAGTGCGGCTTCATTAGTATGCATGACACGCTGCCATGCTGCTCCTAAATGGTCATTTCCGTGCAGGAATAACTTATTCCTGCACGAGAGGATAGTGAATCCCGGGGAGTATTTAGCTAATAACTGATGTTATGGATATAATTGCTTAAAATGATTTGATAGAAGAATTTGAATGAAGTACTATTTATTTATTTATTTAACATTTGTTGACTGGGAAAATCCTACTTGGAACGAAGCCAGTTTTTAGTGGAGGCCTGGGGAGAAACGCTGCACATGCATGTCTTTGTAATAAACAGTAGAATAAACATTAGCAGTACACAGCAAACACAGCAATAAACACTAAAACATTCTTTTCAGCTTATAAGCACAATAGGTGTTATGTATGCAGCTGTTCAGTTTGTAAGGTTCTTAGAAGAGAAACTGAAACAGAAAGGTCCTGCATGAGTTAACTCATTACATTTGAGTGATGCCTCCAGGTGCATCTGCAATTAACTCCTAATGGCACCTCTAGGTATCAAATATTGCTTGTTCATATTTGCATCAATAACTATAAAACCATGCTATGTACATGGTTTTAAAAGATTTCATCTCAAAGCTTACACAATGGCAAACTCAACTGCATTAGTATTTGACCTCTGTCTAGTGCAGGTACATAGATATTAAATGTTGTTTTTATCATATTAATTTATATAGATGTAATTTTCACATTTTTCTTAATATCTCAACAACCAAGTAATGCAGACAGAACTCCTTAGCCTCATACAAAAGTTCTCAGTTAGATGAATAAAATGCTGTTGACAATATGCGTGTAACGTGAGTGGTTGATGAGATATTGCAAGTTGTTTACAAAATACTACAAATGTAATAGTTACTGCATTTACTGTGACTTCTAAAATTCATTTTAAGACCCAGATCATAAAGAATACTACCACTATAAGAATAGATTATTCTGAAGAGTTTGTCATTTACACTTCTTTCATAACCCGTATGGTTCCAGAGATATGAACATTTGTTTGAAATGTGAGGACATAATTTGATTCTGTCAAAAGGTTTAGGCTCCACCCATTGCAAGTTAAAGTGCAAACTTCCTGAGGTCAATTGGAGTGAATTAGTTAAATACAGTGTTGTATGGTGCTACATCAAACAGCCTCCAATGTAGTTAAACTGAGAAAAGAACCTTAAAGAACTAATGGAAAAACAGCTGGGTCTTTAGACAATAATGTCCACTAATGTCTGAAAAGGGAGATATACAGAGAAAACATTCAGTTTAGTACAATGGTACTATGATTAAACTTTGTAATACAGTAACAGCCCGCTAACTGTTGTACACACAGTAAAAAACTTTTAGCCAAACAGACTTAAAGAAACAATACATTTAATACAAAACACACTTTAAGTAACATAATTTACTAGGTGATTTCAAGTGCAAGTGAAAACAGGTACTTTTCTGCCTTTTTGATAAAGTTTATGTTTAAAAAGTCAGTTATTATCTTTTCTGCACATGTGCTTCCACTGTATGTCACTGTAGTCTTTAAAAAAACTAATTATTAATCCTATTTCATGAATAGAATTGTCACTATTGTTCATATGCATGCCTTTTTCACAGTCCGTTAAGAGGTTTTATATTCAAAGCATAATAATAATATTTGTAGCAAGATATATGAATTTCCAGTACTTTTGAAATATACAGTAGTTTGGAAGCCACATTCATTATAGCTGGGTCTTGGATCTGCCTAGGAGCTGAACTGGCAACTAATGGAAAGATCCAGAGCACAAGCGCCTCCCCTTCCCATAATCCCCTGCTGACCACTAACCCTCCAGATCTCATTTGCCGTTGAACGTGTTGGACACATCCAAGCTCAAGTGACTTTTCAGCTAGATAAGTGATTATTTTTTGCATTTTTCTATCCATTTTCTATCTCTTTTTGTATTTTAGGGTATCTAATTTAGTTTACCTCTCCTCTCATAGCTTAGAGTTAACCCCTTTCTTTATTCTTGTTGTGGTAGTCCCCTTCCTGCCCTTTTCTCCCTTTCAAAAAAAAAACAAACCTCCTTTTCTTCTCTCTCCTTTTTCTTGTGTGAGTGAGTGCTGATTATGGCTGAGAACCTCCCGGTTTTAAGCGATGCTCCTTGTGAGGTCAGAAAATACCTTATTCTGACTTGCGCGAGGACTGTCTTTACTGTTTAGGAGCACCCAACCTGAAGGCTGAAGCTATATTTGTGCTGCATTCAACCCCAGAGCTCTTATGGCACACCACAAAAAATTGCTTTTCAAGGGCTTGGCGTAGGGTGGTACACTGCCATGGGAATCTCCCACCAAGCCCTCTCAGGATCCTAAAAAGAGACCCCCTCTTACTTCCAAAGGGTCTCCTTCAATCTCAAAACAGCCAAGGCTCTCGGATTGCAGATCCCCGGATCCGATTCCAGCCTCTGTGGCTTTGGATCTGGGATCTTCCACTCCAAGAGCCTCAGATCAGACATTTGTTACCTGCAAATATAGATAGGATGATGAGGAGCTTCCTGACGGCCCAAACTGAGTTGGGCTTGTTGTCATCCCTGACCCAGATGACCAAGGGACCTTCTCTACACACCGGACACCACTCTCCTCTTCTGATCTATCTGGTTTCGTAGCACCAGGACAAGAGCATTCCAAGTGAGAGACCAACAGTGTCAGGTATACCTTCCTTCTCAACTCCATTAGGGTCCCTGGATGGCTGTGTTCTGTGCTCCTCGGAACAAGTTGTGCCTGTGCCTCATCCCACAAGGCTGGTCTGGGTTCTCTGGGGGTGGGTTTGGGTCCTGACTTTTCAGACTGTTCCCTTTTCCTGGGTGTTTGGCATGTGACAGCTCAGGGATGATATCATCTGGGTTCTTCTGTACTGCATTGGTGTTCCTTCTACCTTCCCGGGCATCTGTGCTTGTGAGAGAGGAAAAGGGAGACTCTTCCAGTCTGTCAACCTTCCGGGTGGTAGAGAGGATCTTCTTCAGCTTGGCAGTCACCTCTCTGCATCTAGGTCCTCCCCAGCCCCTCTCAGGTTTGAGTGGTGAGGCCACATCATCCTTCCAGGGTCAGCCCTCAAGTGAGTGCCTTCAGATGGGCACTACCCCACTTGGGGATCCTGCCTCTTCTGAGTCCTTCCCAGAGCCCACCGAGGAGGAACCCCCTCAGAAGAGAAAGTGTAAGAGGAGGCACCTGGACTCTCCTACAGAGTCTCTCAACCAGGACATGGATTTTGAGAAGTGAGATGGATCCCCCAGGCATCTGTCTGAGGAAGTGTCCTTTGGGGACATCTACAAAATTGTCAAGCAAAGCGGTATTTGGTTTTCCCCCACCCCGTCTTCAGAGGAATCCATGTTTCTGAAGGCCTTTGAGATGGGCCCATCTTCTACCTGGGTGTCCACTCATGTCAACGAGCTTGTGGATCTCATTGCCGGCAGAGCTTGGAAGGACCTGGACATGACGGAACCAGTGCCCAAAAAAGGCAGAAACATTCCTCAGTCCCCCAAAGATAATGCTTTTTGGAGTAAGGGTGTCCCCATTGATGTCATCGTGGTAGCTGCCACTACTAAGAAGGAGCTAGCAGACAGAACTCCTTGGACCATTCCCTGAATAGAGAGTCTTGGGTGACTGACCTCTTTGGAAAGCATGTGTTTGCCTCAGCTACATTCAGACTGAGAGCAACCAACTACAAGGCACATTTTATCCAGCTTCAGAGGGATTTGGTGTCGAAACTCACCACTTCCCTTACAGAGTTGCTGCCTTCGGAAAGTCTTAAGCTGTTCTCTCCTAAGTTGTCCACTCTGACTTCCTTGGCTAATGCTTTGATGAGGTTGATCTTCAATGCAGCGGAGGCCACCTCTCAAGTGGCTGGCACAGGTATTGCCATTAGACAGCATGCCTGGCTTTTTCTTTGTGGGTTTGCAAAACTCTTCAAGGCATATTTTACTAATGCTCCCTTTGATAGTTCAACCTTGTTCGAGCCTTCCATCAAGAAAACATTGACCCACAGTGAGCAGGAGGGTAAGACTCTGTTTGTGGTGGGAATCAAGGTTTCTGCTCCCCAATGATCATTTTCTAAGACTCAGAGGGGTAGTAAGAAAGTTTGGTTCCAGAGGACTCAGTCATCCTTCCATGATGCTCCCAAAAATCGTCTTTCAACAAGCTGGGGTAGGGGATTCAATGGTAGACACCACCCCAGAGGCAGAGGGGGTCTGCAGAATCAGGGCTCCCAGGAACCCTTCTCAAAGAAGCCTTTTCAGTGCTCCTGAAGTGCTGCCCAACTGTTCTGCCCTGGAGGCAGTCGGGGGATGATTCTCCCTTCACCCACTAGCCTGAACATGTCTTACCTCAGATGAGTGAGTGTTAAAGATTATTTCCAGGGTTACTTCAGCCTCGTTTTTCACCTCCCTCCGCTTCAAAACTTCTTCCCGGACATTCCACCCTACCAAAGGGAGTTGGTTCAAGACCTTCTTCTAAAAAGAGCCATCTCAACAGGACAACAAGGCTCCAGAACTTACTCTTGCTTCTGTTTGGTGCAAAAAATGACTTGGGACCTGCAGCCCATTTTGGACCTCAGCAAACTGAACCTGTCAGTCAAGAAGTCCAAGTTCCACATGGTCACTTATCCTCATACTCCTCTGATTCCCAAGGTCTTATACAAAGCTCGCCGCCTGAAGTTCCCTCTCATCCTCATTGCCCCCTTCTGGTCTTGGCAGGCGTGGTTCTTCCTACTACTGTCTCATCTGAAGTATCTGCCCTGGATATTGGATCCCATTCTGGATCTCATTTACCATCCCTGGGGGCTTCCACTTCCCAATCTCTGAAATCTTTGTTTAACCGCACAGTTTCGCCAGTTCCAGTAATCATGTCACAGTCCTGTTTTCCTTCCCCTGTGAGGAACATTATTTTGGCCTGTCAAAAGCCTTCTACTAAGAAGGTGTATTCCAGTAAATGGAAAATGTTTTCTGTTTGAGCTAGACAGCATAATTTGGATCCTTTTTCAGACTTGATTCCTGATATTTTACTCTTTTTGTTTTGTCCTCTCTTGTTCAGGATGGGGCAAATTTTTATACTAGTAAGCTTCAGTTAGCAGCCATTTCTAACTTACACATGAATGAGGAGCCTACTTTCTCTTCTAAACTATGTAAAGCCTTTCTTAAAGGAGTTTTTTTTCCTTAGTCTGCCAATTAAAGATCCTTCATCACCATGAGATTTGACCTTAGTGCGGCGGTCTTTGACACAAAACCCCTTCAAACCAGCTGCTTCTTGTGATATCAAGTTTCTGTATTAGAACATGGCATTTTTAGTGGCTATTACTTCTGCCAAGAGAGTTTTGGAGCTGCAGGCTCTAAACACTAAACCTCTGTTCTGGCATATGCTTCCTTGAGGCCATCCAGGGATGATATTAGCTGGGGATTCTGACCCATGATGAATAATGACATGGATAGCATCAGATAAAGAGTTATGCAGTGCAGAGTGAACACAGGACTGTGATTTGTCTGGAGATATAATTTATGTTCAAAGTCCTCCTTTTTATACAGGAATGATCTGCAATTTGTTTGTTTTGTGCACATGTGACAAGCCCTCTCATATTTCAAATATAATATTCCATCTGTTACGTGTGGAAGCAGCTCAGATCACACTTTGATGATGTATCAGTCTCATATTGACTGATGTCACTCAGATGAAAACACATTCTGGAATACTTTGAGTATCAATGAGACCAGGGGATAAAATAAACCATAAAATAAAACTGTTGAAGTTTTACAACAGCATGACAAACCACCTAATTAATTATTTTGAAAATTTTGGACACTCATCAAGAGGCTCATCTTCTGAATCTATCCAAAATCTACTCCTTTTATTTGGAAAGGTGAGCATCTTGGTTTTAGCCATCTGTCTTTAATACCTAGCATGAGTCACAGTCACCACATCAGTATACAAACCAGTATTACTCAGCAGACATTCACTGTTTAGGAAAGCAATTCTGAGGAAGAAAGTGACAGTACTGGCATGACTGTCCACTGCTGGTTTGCCTATCCTGGGGGGTAGGAGGGAGGTAACTCAGGACACTTTGGTGATACCCAGCAGGAACATGAGGTGCCTCTCACCCATGGAATGTAGACTAAGCAGCAGACTGTGAGACCATGACCGCACTCTTCCCTGACTCTCAGAATCAGGGGAAAGGATGCCCTAAGCAGGAGTTTGTTTTTCTACTCCCCACAAGGTGAATGCCCCGTAAAGAAAAAAAAAAAAAAAAAAGTAGCCTTATCATTTTAATGTAATATAGGCAATTTATTCCTCAGGGGCATCAGACACTTTATTTTTTTGAAAAAACCATATATAATAAGGTTGTTAGCAGGCAACTCTAAATTAGTTACATATTTATTTAATGTGGAATTATTTAAATGACTTTTTTTTTCAGAGAGATTGTGCATATTTACTGATAATGGTGGAATGGAATTTGTGCATATTACTGATAATGGTGGGACTGTAGGGTTGTGCATATTTACTGATAATGGTGGACTGTAGAAGTTTAGAAAGAATTATGATGGAAATGTTCTGAACTGGGCAGTTTTGTCATTATTGGTGCATGCATTTTATTTCATTGTTTACTGGAAAAATGTTCAAAACAATAGGAAGGTGAAGAAAATGCATGTATGTTTCATATGCAAAGGGGCCTATGATTTGAAAAAAAAGCTTTAATCTTTAATTGTTAAATATTTTCTTTATTTTGTGGTATTATCTTTTCTTGGGAATGTGAGTTTCAACAGATGTCTTAGTGTTTGTGCTGTAAAATGCAAAATAAAACTTTCAATGAAAAGTCAATCTCATAGAAATATAAATCATGCACATTAGTGTTTATGGTAAATGGAGCAGTTAAATAGCCAAGATCATTGGAATGGCTTATTTTTGGGCCTTTGTCTCACTTCTTTGTATGGCTTTGTCCAGATTTCTTGCTCTGATGTTGAGAGTTATGACAATGTGTCAGGGCCATCACAGACACAGAGACATGATTTTGCAGAGTGGTCTGGTTCTGTCCATATTTTTTTACTGTTGATTTATGCTTATTACTCAAAGTGCATGTTTCTGTGTTTAAGTAGTAGTAGTACTTTGTGACCATCATCAGGTAAACAGAATGCCAATTGTGCAGTCATAACCCTACAGTAATCCTTTTTTTAAAATGTATCTTGGGCTTATTTCTTGTTTACTTTCATTTTTTTTTGATCATGTTTTCCCCATGAAACAGTAGATAGTTCGGGCATCAGAGATTTCTACTTTCAGCATGTTACTGTTACTTTAATGGTTTGAGTTAAGTGCTGCTTTGTTTTCTATACTTTTGATTTTGACTGGCATTCCATTAATGTATTTAAAAGTAATTTTTTTTTTCATGCCTCACAATTTTGTTTATGTCATGCAGCCAATGCATTGAAATATTTTTATTCTTCTGCACTCATTTTTTGTCTTATGATCTCATTTATGTACTTACCATAACTTGAAATCTGTGCTATCCAGTGTCATTATTCATCATGTTCCCTCCTTCCTTCCCCTTGCCTTCTAGGGAACTGGTAGAACTGAGATGGTTCCAATTTGGGATAGTTTATTTTTTCCTACGCAGAATTTTCTGCACTTCTATTTGTTCAGCAAACTCCATCTGAGGGTTAGAGGTCAGCAGGGGATTATGGGAATGGACACAGCTTGAGCTCTGGATCTGTCCATTAGTTGCCGGCTCAGATCCGAGGTTGGATCCATGACCCATCTGTGATGAATAATGACACTGGATAGCACAGATTTCAAGTTATGGTAAGTACATAACTCTTTTTCCAATTTCACCCTTGTAACCTTGGCAAAGTTCAATATTTCTGCTTAGATTTACAGCTCAGCAGCAGCTCAGCAACCATTTTTTTGTCTTTTGTATGAGGTCCAGCATGCATCTTTGCAAGTATCTGTTACAGCAGGGTAAAGAAAAAAAAGCCTGTGGTATGAATTGGCTTGCCTTACATACAAATCTTTAGACTATGCTGCATAACTACTTCTTTGAACTGGAAGTGTTTATTATTATTATTATTATTATTAATCACTACTTATTTAAAATTTAATTTGAAAGGAATAATGTGGCTTAAAGCAATATATGAATAAAATTGGGTTGATCTTATTTTAAAGATTTCTTAGCCAACATTTTGATAAGGAAAAAAGGCATCTTCAGCCAAGAAAATTATGACCTTATAGAAAGTTATATGCACAAGTACCGTATTTCCCAGAAAATAAGACTGGGTCTTATACTTTTTCCCCTGCCAAAATACGCATTAGGGCTTATCATCAGGGGATGCCTTATTTACCTCCCCCCCGTACAACAATCTACATTTATTCATTTATTCATGCACAAAAATCGACATTTATTCATATACACAAATCAACATTTATTCATGCACACAAATCAGCATTTATTCATGTACAAAAATCAGCATTTATTCATGTACACAAATTGACATTTATTTGCTACTTTTACATTATTGGGCAACTGTTCTAGGTAGCACGTTAATAGCTGTGTGAGAATTCTACATAAACAGTGCAACAAACATTTCAACTTCAGAATATCTACACCTTGGCTTTCGTAATACAATATTTCATGCTTAACAGAAAGTGTAGAAAAATCTCAATACATGTGTATTGGAGGAGGGGAATAAAACAGGTGAATAATTGCCACTTTTTGAGTGGTGATGCTTTCTTTATTCCTTACCCAAACCATAAGAGAAGAATGATGGAAAGTCATAAAAATGAAGTCTGGGAACTAGTGGCCTTACTTTGTAATTACCCCTTGATAATGAAACATTACCTTAATACAATAAAGTCAAAAAAACTGACAAGAGCTTGCTGGCAGCTGAAAGCAGAAGCAATCCATTATGTTGCCCTGATAATGGAAATGTTATTAAAATACAGTCATGTCATCTTCTTCTGAAACATTGTCATGTGTCCAACCCCCAAATACCACCCTGAATTTCTTGCAACTCCATTTCCTGTAGAACCATTGGCCCCAATCTGTCATTCCTAGCAATAGAGCTCTCCTTAAATGAGCACTGCTCGTCCATGTAGCCTGCTCATAGTGCATTGGTAACACAGCTGTCAGTGATTTTATCCCATGAATTCTTCACCCAAGTAACGAACTCTTGTAGGCTAGGCTTCACAAAGTTTCCCTGCTGATTTCTCTCCATTCTATTTTCAATGTAGTCATTGAGTTCCTTCCACAAATGGTCCTTGAATGGCTTGTTTATTGCAATATCAAGAGTCTTGAGATAGGCAGTCATTCCAGCGGGAATCATTATTTGATCTATTCTTCCCTGTGCAAGGAATTTCTTCATGTCTTTAGCGCAGTGAGTGCTGGCTGAATCCCAGACTAGCAGACCTCTTTCGCCACCTCACAAAACAAGTGGCAGCATTACATCAACCCATTTTCTTATAACTGCTTGTGTGTACCAGGCTTTTTCGGTTTCAAGAATGTAAATGCCTAAAACACGTTCACTCTTATCTTTCTTCCCCTTACTAATGCTTAGAGGTGGGGTTTTCTTTCCATCTAGATGAATTGCCAAAATACAGGTAAGATGTGCACTTTCGTAAACAGTGGAGGGAATGTAGATTGACGAGGCACCCCTCTGATCAGTTGTTGTTTGAGATCCTTGGCCCATAAACACTTCAGTTTCATCCATAGCAATCATGTTGGAGAGTTGGTATTCAGAAAAGTCAATGCCATCAACAAAGGACTTGAATGCAAGTGCACATTTAATAACTTCAGTATCTTCCAGCTTGAACAGTGTTGTTGATCTTATTAGAGATAGTTCACATCGCTGAAGGAAGCCATCCAGCCAATGTTGTGATGCTTTGAATTTTTCTGGGGATATTTCTAACTGTGGTGCCATTGCAAGGGCAAATACTTGAATATCAGCTCTGCACACAACCAAAACTTTTGCTCTCCTGTTAGCAATCCATTCACAGATGATTTCTTCCAGCTCAGGAAATAATGGTTGCTGACCTGATCCACACTTGCACTTCTTAGCATTTCCCTCATCGGCCTGTTGACTGAGGTTATCATACGCTGCTCACCATTTTCAGACCATTCAGAGATCTAACTTCTTCTCTTTGCAGAAAGCCATCAGATTCTTTCCCCGGGAGTCCTCCATGATTCCTTTCTTGTACTCGATGGAAGAGCTCTTTCTTTTTGCACTCATCTTGTTGGGGGAGCGGTTAATTGAAGACTTACAAAACAGGAGTGGCAACACAAAATGACAATGGTTAAGAAGACACAACCACATCCGTTCATATTCAAGTGTGCATGTTCTACTTGCGTTGTGTGTACTTTGACCAATCAAAGTACACATGCCAGTGTTTATGGGCCAAGGATCTCCACCATCAAGTGTGAGTGAGGATTAGGGTTACAGTAAGAATCGTGAAGGACTCTAGGGGAAAGAATCTTATGACTTCTGCAAAGAGAAGAAGTTGGGTGTCTGAATGGTCCGAAAATGGCAAGCAGAGTATGATACTCTCAGTCAACAGATGTCAATAATATTATTTTATAATTTAACACGTCCATCATGTGTTGTTGATGATCTTAACTGGGGCTTATTTTTGAGGTAGGGCTTATATCATGACCACTCTGGAAAACCATGCTAGGCCTTATTCTCTGGTTGGGTCTTATTTGCGGAGAAATACGGTATTATAAAATTGATTGAAAATAATTGTTATTAAATATCAGAGATATTACTGCACTAAATCAGAAGCATTTATGACTTTAAGATTTTTATTTTGTTGTGATGTCCCCTCTCTGGGACAGTAATCAAGGAGCCTGAATCCTCACCACTGACACTGGAGAGGGACATTCACTTGGAACAAAAATGGATACACCCAGTATTTCCAGATGCGGCTCTCTGCATCAAATAGAATTTCACTTAAGAGCACACAGAAAACATATTTAGTCTGGGGGCTGGTTTTCCCTTCTCTCTCCAGATCCCCAGTAAGACTCCCCACTGGCACAGCTATAGAGTCGAGTCCTCAACCAAGTGTCCAAGCCAAGTCCTCCACCACTCTCTCTATGTCAGCAGTGCTTCATGTGCTTGGTCCAAGCAGCAGGCACATGCAGTCTTTGAGATTTGATTTCCACACACACACACTCACACACACACACACACACACACACACACACACACACACACACACACACACACACACACACACACACACACACACACACACACACACACACACACACACACACACACACACACACACACACACACACACACACACACACACACACACACATCTGGGAAAGGCTAGCACAGATTTAATAGCTGTGCCCCCTTCTGCCCAGACTATAAGGTAGTTACACTGCTATCAGGCACTCCAAAGCCAGATACTCTAAGACTCTTACAAGGGTACCCAATTATGCTGACTGAAATTAATATTAATACAAATGGTAGTGTTTTGACCAATGCAGTAAGGCTTTTAGAAGTGGCCACAGAGTCACCAAATAGATATAAGTACTCTCAAAGGTTAAAATATTTTCTAAAGGACCAGCCACAATGTAAAGTTTAAATATATTTAATAATAAATAATAATAGAACATGAAAATACAGAATATCTATTTACAATAAACACCAGAGTTTCAAGTCACAGGAAATATTAAAATAACACAAATTAATAGATTCACACAAATACAGAAAAGCAGTACTTAACTAATCTCACTATATTTTCCTGACTGATCTAAAGAATTACTATTTTCTGGTTCACTTACTAGAGCAAGGCAAGATAAAATGGGTAAGAGATCCTTCTATGTCGGTTCCAAGAAACAGACTGCTCTGAGACTTCAGTCTCATCTGGTATTACACTGTTCTAGATTACAGAATGACATCACATACATCTGGTCATTTCACCTCTGGTTCCTATGCTATCCCCATTGCTAAAAATGAATTAGTATTTAGCACATCTGTGTTACCATACACACACAGAGTTTTGCTGAGATGTGTTATTACATCTGGAAGATATAAAACCATAAAACACTTCCACTCTTCCTTCCTTCAGCTAATAAATCATTCTCAGGCACAGGCATTTCATCTCTGGCTGCAGTCAGAACTGTAAGATACAATCTTTATGGCCTAAATTAATTAATTAAATTTATTACTATTTTTCAAAGTTAGCTGGATTGAGATTAACCTTTTCTCTTCCAGTATCCTCTGTTAACATATACATATTTCCTCAGTTACAACACAGTCAGGACCCACTTTTGGTACATTTTTTAACACAAGCAGCTTTACAAATACATTTTTCAACACAAGTATCTGTACAAATCAGTTTGATATATAAATGACATATAATTCTTTACAAGATTCCAGCTAGCTCTGTTGGCATATGTTACATACCCATGGCCCTACTTCTCCTGGCATAGCTGGCAATACCTGACATCATCACACTTGTAACCATTCCATTCCCATATTTTAAAACTGTGGTGCTCAGTGAAAGCTGATATATTTGTGCATATTGACATGAGAACATAAAAAATATTTTGCTGTGGTAAGTTGGAGAAAGAAAGCACATCTTCATTATTACGTAAGTTTGATGCCATTTTCTGTATAATAGTACAGGCATAAGGACTGACACATTTGCCTGCAATGGAAATACTATTGTCAACCAGTTATGCAAATGTATGTCCATGACAAAATGTCGAAGAAACATAATGCATATTGAAAAGTACTAACTATAACACAATATATCACTGCATGTGTTATTAAAGCAGAATTAGCCAAAAACCTCCCAACATGGATTTCATCCTGCCCCTAATACTGAAATAGCACTATTGTGTTTCATTAACTATCTAAAATCTAAACCTGATTAAAAAAAGTAAATAAATAACACATTGCAACAGGCTGAGTGTTACTGTGTAAATAAACCCACCCAAGGCTATTATGAAGCCCAGTGCTGCTGGCAGAGGACCTCTACACCCTTTGAATGACATTAATTTACACAGTAACACACACTCTGGGGGGCATTTTTGCACTTAGAGAATGGGGTGTCTGTAAAATTGTTGTGTTTTACTTTTTTTTTTTTTATTAATCTCTCTCTCTCTCTCTCTCTATATATATATATATGGGTCCACTTTGTAATTTCTAAATACTGAAATTTCGAATTTCAGTATTCCGAAATCACAAAGCGGAATACTCACATTTCCGAAACCGGCAGAAGCGCGAAATTCAAAATACCGAAGCACGGATATTTTGAATTTCTGCTTCTGGTGGTACGGAATGTGGATGTTTGGGCTTAAATTTGGTAAGTATGTGTGTGTAAGTAGGTTGGTTAGGGGTTTAGTGTGTGTAAGTGTGTGTTGTGACTGCTATGCGTGTGTTTGAGAGACTGTAAGATGTGTGTGTGAGTTTCATTTGTATTACTGTTTGTGCGATCTCGGAGTTAGAATATATAAGTAGGGGGGTGTGGGGGTGCAGTAGGTCTTGCCCCCTGCTTATATGTAGTTTAGATTAGTTTGTTTGATTGTGGGGGGCAGTTTTGTGTATGTTTATTTGCGTACTGTATGTGTAGCATGGGTACGGGATTTTGAATTTTGCGGTTGTGTGTTTTCGAGATTGTGAGTTGTGGTTGGGTTTTCAGCTTTGTGATTTATATATATATATATATATATATATATATATATATATATATATATATATATATATATATATATATATATATATATATACATATATAGATAGATAGATATATAGATAGATATAGATAGATTGATATATAGATAGATATAGATAGATAGATATATAGATAGATATAGATAGATATTTGATGTAAAATAGTTCCTCCGCCTCATGTTTCAAACTTGCTGTGGTATATGTAAATGGTGTCGGAGAAAATATTTTAGATCTAAAATATAACATTTTCAAAAAATATCCAGATATTAAATACATTTTTTGTCTCTTACTCCTAAAATTTGTGGTTTGTTGCCAATCGTTGGGGATTTAAGTCACTAAATAATGACATACATTTGAGTTTCAGACTATTTCTTTCAGAAAATGCTTGCTAACACAAATCC
>NC_056728.1:488920044-489207025 GCF_019279795.1 Protopterus annectens
TATGTTTAGTTTCAAACCTCCAGCCTTTAAGTCATCCCGCTAAGGTGGGATGTTCTTTACCATCAACCTAATACTGTAATGAATGAAATTAACCAGGTGATGTATCATCCCTGGATCAATGATGTGCTGGCATTAAATGATTGGTTGCTAAACAACTACAGCTTCAATTATGAGGCACAGCATAATGTTGTCAATGGCCTCTGTGAGAAACTGAATGAGATGGACTATAAACTTTTAAAGTTAAGGAAACTGCAGCTTGAAAATGCATACTTTCTCGAATCAATCCATTTAAAATGAGTCTCAAAGGGACTCTGGATGTGGCATTATCCAACTGGTTCAGAAAGAAATTCCACTCTCCATAGAGAACGCCTGGAGTTATTCAACAGGCAAGGATGTGAATATATGGAGGTAGTAGTGAGTCATAACACAAAGCTAGTGGAAAAATGAAACCACTGATGTAAACATTCTTAATGATGAGATTGTGCGAGATGCAAAATATGCAGATAATGAAGCTGAAGATGGTTGAATTTTTGCCACTATAGAGCAGCAGTTAAATCAATTAAAAATTATAAAGATTAAAAAGGTTGAGTAGGACAGAATGTACTATATGCAAGAAACAGCATACCATATCCACTGGACTGTCAAGTCTGGGTTAGGAGAACTTTCAATCAGCAGAATTCAAAACAACCACCTTATCCCATTATGGACCAGGGCTACCCCCACCAAAAAGAACCAATGAAAATTATATTTTATGAACAGGCCCGCACAACATACCCAATTGAGCAAGCAGGCATATTTGACAAGAAATTAGAACAAGAGGTTCAAAACATGCTGAAAATTAATAACATTGTTCCAGTAAACAATGATTTTAGCATGTTTTCTGCCAACATTTTTCCAAGCAACAATGACATTAGCATTATTAAGAATATGAAAGATGAGCATTAATATTTACAATTTTATGGATGTGAACATCAATACAACCTATGCTAACTTGTTTGCAAAGGCAATTACATTTGTTCAGTCTAGGGAAGCAAAACTAGCAAGAGACATTAATGGACTTCAAGCTATGTATGCTTAAGTTGAATTTTCAAATAATGTTTGATGAAATGTTCAATGTTAGTAGTATGTTGATAGTTTCTAGAAGGTTTAACCCACCCTTATATCCGTTACAAGCTACCTTTGTGAATGTGTGAACTTAATTTCAGAACTTGTCTAGGGAAAATGCATAAATATAAAGTGCAAAATATGACCGATGATGATTATGCACATGGGTGATTACATCACATATATATTTGCTATTTTAGAAGGGAATGTGTATGATATATCTAGTAAAAATGAATTAAATATTGCATTTAACAAAATTACAGGTCAACTTATGGATATGTTTATAGATGGCAGGATGAACTTGGATGAATTTAATTATTTGAATATTAACTCTCCATTGATACTAACAATGTTCAGGGTACCTAAAATTCATAAGAGTTTGGAGAACACACCCATACAGCCAATAATGGATGGGAGGGGTTCAATAACATGTACATGTGCCCAATATTTGGATGTCCACTTGAAACATCTACTCAAGGAAGAAATTCATTTGTGTAAAGATTCATGGCATTTCCTGGAAAAGATCAATGCTCTTGATTTCCATGGGGACAATCTCTTCATAACCATAGACATTAAAGATCTTTATACTGTTATCTCCCACATGTTAGGGATGACATGGTTTACTGACTAACTTGTAAGAAAGGGGATAGTATAAGAAAAAAATGTCTATGAAGAAATGCTTGAAATAATTTTAAAGGCAGGATATATTTGCATAAAGAGGGTGCGGAAAAGGGATTACCATGCGGATCCCTATTTGCGAATATCAACATGTTACAATGGGAACACCTGTATGTACATAATAGCCAATTTAATAATTCATTTAAGTTTTATTTGTGCTATCTTGAAGATATTTGTTGGGGCAATTTTTGGACTGTATCAATGACAGTACAGATTTTGTCATTTTTATCCATAATATAAATGAGGTACAGATAGCATATCTGGATGTTTTACTTGAAAAGGACTTCAATAACGGGAGATATACACCCCAAATATATAGAAAACCATCTTACTCAAATACTTTACATTTTCAAGTTTACATCCATATGCACAAAATAATGCGGTCAAGGGGCTGCTAGTTAGAGCTGCCCATATGACCACACTTGACCAACACTTTCAGGATGAATGCTGTACATTACTGAGCATGTTTTGTAAAAGGGGTTACCCACCCAAGAGATATAGCCAAGGAATTAGTAGTAGAAGTTACAGCAAAAATGGATTGTGGTCATTTTCTCCCCATTTTAAACAATTTGGATAAGGAAATTATCACAAAAGAGCATACAATACTGATAAGTAGCATGGAAGATAACCAGAATACATACCATTAACCCCTTCAACACCAGTTTTAATTTGGAAAGTGGGACTATAAGGTGGATTTTGGATAATAATTGGAGCCTTTTATGAGAAGCCATAAATGTTTTTGAAAAGCTGGAGTAGGCACCTGTTAAGTACACAATAAGGGCTACAATTTGAAGAATTGGTTTGAATCTACCAGTGTACCAATTAGCAGTATCTCTAGTATGAAGAATTGTTGAAGATGCAAGTTATGCAGGCATACACTAGTATGTGAAAAAGCATTAACTAATAACTTAACTATTCATGTAAAAGGCAAATATAATTGTGATACAACTGGTATTGTATATGGAGCAGTATGCCAACTCTGCCAGGGATTTTATGTGGGGAAAAACAGAGTGTAGGCTGCTCCATGATGGTATACATGGACACATGTATGACATCTGGAAAGAGAAAACTATGAATGCACTTTATAGGCATGTTAGAGATAACTCTGGACATTTTTTCAAATTTGTAGTATTGGAAAGGTGGGGAAAAATCCCCGAGGAGGTCCGTGGCCAATTATTTTGGAAAAATGTGAGTTACATTGACAATCGTTATTAAACACGCATAACTGGCTAGGACGTAATGATCACATAACAATAGTCCCATTACTAAGATTAAAAGCTTTTAATAGATAATATAAATTTTAAAAGTATGCTGATACATGAAAATGGGATTGGGCGAATGCTTGTTAATTTGCTGCAGGTTGAAGGTACATCAAGGGCAGGATCTCTTATAATATGAATAATTGAATTTACCACAGTGTAAAAAGAATTTTAAAAGTTGTATTGTGGAAAAGAGTTTAAGCGGGACTGGGTCTTTAAATTAAATGGTAGATCACGTGATTTTAATCCAATATTTAAACAGTGTTTTTCAAAATGGATGTATCTGATGAAGTTTTACCTTTTGTAAGACAAAAGCGTTTATTTGGAATTTGAAATAAAATGTTTTTAACTCAGAGAACTTTAGTTTGTGGGGAACTTCTAGTGCTTAGCGTAATTTTGTGGATTTACCAGTATGTTGGTTGTTCTTGTTTTTGCTTTGGACCCTCCAAGATATTCACATGGTTAAGAACCAGGACACATCTGTAGAGAAAGAACTCTACTTTGACCACCATATACCCACTGTACTGAGGAAATCATTCTACTTTGCCCAGGCAATTATTAAAATTGTATATTTGTAGGCCCATGATAGAATATAATGCTTATTTTGGCAAGTAGCTGTCAAAACACAGGTTCCAGTTTTAAACAGCCCAATAGTTTCATTAAAAAAAAACAAGAGCCTGTGTTCCATGAGCTAAGCTGAACACCTTAAAGCAGCCTCCTATAGAGAGACTTATCCTTAACCTATAAAGGCCTACAATGATTAAGTCTTGCATAACCTCTCACAGTCACAAAACCTGTACTCTACAAACACCTGCATAGCAGACCTATGTCTCCACTGTAGTCACCTGCATAGCAGACCTATGTCTCCACTGTAGTATAAAGGAAATCTGCTGGTGGGATAACTACCTCTCTCAAAGAATTCTTCTCCGCTGGGACAGACTTGCCATTTACATTAAACAATGTAGCTTCCCAGACTTCTTCAAGCAAAAGAGGTGGATGGATAATTCATCCCAGGTCTGGCTCCCCAATCTCATATGGAAAGGGGTAGCAAGCAGTGTGAATTCCAGTTGCTAGACTATGCATGCTCTTCCCAATCAATTGCCTAGATGTAATCTATGAACCTATGGCCTGTTTTGTGATATGTAATCATCTGAGCCCACTTTTTTTTTAGTTGTCATAAATATGGTTGTAGCACTGTCTCTACTCTTTCTGGGAAATATACCAAAGTGTCAAAGGAAGGCCCCATTGTTATATAAACAATACATTTTAAAAACCAGCACAACATCAAAAAATGTGATGCACAGGACAGTAACATTGAACAGCAAAATAAATACGTTTATGCTGGGAGTCTTTGGGGGTAATGCAATAATCAATGTAACCTCTGTAACAAGATTGTTTGAATTCAATGTTTTATTAACATACCAATGTTGTTAACACAAGACACTGCAAGGCATTACAAAGATCTGATGCTTACTATTAACAGAATTAAATATGTTGTTGCACAGCTTCAATAACAAACCACTTTGTCCAAACCCATTTAGAGTGCATAATTATGTTTCTTATTTATTAAGTTCTGACAATGATCTAATACAATCCCTACATAAATGTTCAAATATGGACCTAAAATACAGGTCTGTAGCATCACTACTAATTTATAAACATGATCTAAAGTATAGAAATAACTTAGTATATCAGCCAACTAGCACAGCACACTATCACAAGTCAACCATGTCAGTGTTTTACAAGCGCCATCTCTTTTCCTCCACTGTGGTGCTTCAAAGTACAATAGCAAAGAAATTAAGGAGCCATAGATTAATATAGAGCTCAAGCCACGGTGGTGCAGTGGTAGTGTTGTCGCCTCACAGCAAGAGGTTCTACCGTTCGATTCTCAGCTGGGGCGCCTTCTGTGTGGAGTCTGCATATCCTCCCCACATGGTTGAGTAGTGTTCGAAAGACATGCATGAATGGGCATGCCTTCGTTGAAGGTCGGGAGTCGAGCTGGCATCTCTGCACCGTAAAAATCTACTGCCAATCATTAGCGGACTGGAGTGCCACTGTGGCGACCCCTAACCAGGAAAAGCCGAAAGAAAAACAACAACATTAATATAGAGCTCCTTTCTTTAATTTGATTAATCTGAAGATTAAAAACATAGTATTTTTTTTTACAAAATCACTAAATATGCAGCCCAACCACGGCAAAGAGCAACAGTCAAGTGCTGGCTGACCACTGTATTCACAAATGGATGAGAGAGACAAAAAACAACAGTGCTGGGAAGGCTGTTCTGCCACCACTTCAAAAAGCACCAGTGTGTGCTTCTGCACAAACATGTCTGCAAGAATGAAGCATTTTTCTGAATGGCTGCATTGGAAACTAGTTGCCCATCACACTTAAAAAGTCACTGTAAATGCAGATGAATATTTACTTCTTTATCTATCACGACTACAGTTGAAAAATCTAAATCAGTACTTCCAGAAAACAAAAACAGTACAAAAAAAAAACATTTTGTAATGTAAAAGAGAATAATAATTCTTGCACTTGAACTGGTAAGTGAAACAGGCACACTTAAAGGTATTTTATATAAATGGAAATACAGCTTGACAGTTCTTTACCTCCAAGAAAGGTAAATCACTGAAAACTGACCAGAAGGAAGACTGTTTCTGTAAGGCTTGCAAACCAAAGGTGGTGTTTGTACAGAGAACAGAATACAGGACATTTGCTCCTGTTTTTTAATCTCTATAAAAAGTGATACTACTGCAATACTTCCAACAGAACTGTACAAGCAGTTATACAGACCTGTCCTTATGAGCTCATCTTTAAATAATTCATACACCATGCATTTCATTATAGGCAGGAACATAACTGGTTAAATCGTTCCAACCGCAAGAACTACATTACAGCAACCCACACAATAAAATTATTTCTACACTAATTAATATCCAGCATGCCTCCATCAATGTGGTTAAGGCTACTGGGACTTCTTTAATATTTATTTCATGTGTAGATGTCATTCGTCAAGCTTATATTTTAATCAGGGGTCTTCTAGGAATAAAAGCATTCATTCATTCCCATGTGTGAAATGAATATATGATGATAAACTAAACAATGTATTGCAATAACTCTTTAGAAGCCATGTTACATAACTGTTTGTGAAAATGTCACTGAATTGCATTGATCATCTTATCACACTCCTGAGCATTTTCTCATTAAGTTAAGCTTGACCAGAGACAAAAGGTAGAAGCCAAACAATCACCAAAATACCTTTTTTGCAGCAACTCTCAAAAGCACTGCATTTTACAAAGATCAGAAGATATCAATAACTCACTAGGTTCCTTTTCTAAAGCTGATCAGCACAAATTTGGATTACAGACAAGACTACCTCATCAGAAAACAACAGGCCTGCAGTTGGAAATAGCTGAATACGTTATATACATACATATAATAGATGGTATTTTTCCATTAAATGTGGTGTAATGGAGGACAGCAACATGAGGCAAGGAGTAAAGATGGGCAATTCCTATAGTCCTTGTGGCATTTTCTAGGGAGGAAGGTGACTTCTCCACAAACTCTGTAGCTACACATTGCAAAACAATAACAAAATGTTTTACATTCACATAAGTAGGTAAACTGATACAGAAACCTTAGAGAGAGCTGTACGACACAAGCTAATCAGCAAAAGTGGGGAAATGTTGTGAGACTGTTAGTAAAGTGCCTCTAGCACATTTCCATTACTGTTTCCTTGTCAGCATGAGTCAAAAGGCCTCCAGACATGAATAGCGGGGAAATGAAGTATTCAGACAGCAGCCCCCAAAACAGAAAGAAAGATGAAAGCCACTGCTGCTGAAAAGGTTGGGATATTTACTGCTGTAGTGGCAGTTTCGATAGGTACTGTATTAGTCAATCTTCGAAAGATTTAAGGTAAATTCTCAGATTTCATTATTAACAAGCCAATAACACACTGGATCTGGACATAGCATTGTATTACCAAGCAGATGGTATATATATTATTTATTTATTTATTTACATTTGTTGACCGGGAGTGTCTGACTGGACGTAGGTCCATTTTCAGCAGAGGCCTAGGGAGAAAAGCTCCACAGTTAAAATAGACAGTAGTTACACTGGATTACATAGCGATTAACAATTTAACATAGCAATTAATTACAAACATATTTACAGATGAAGAACATAGTACATCAGTAGACAACTAGAATCTTTATCTGCGAAGTACATTACAGACATTAACAAATGTTACAATAAGAAGTTCCTGCTGTATAATAAGTACTAGGCTTATAAGCATCTGAACTTGCTATAATCAAGGTAGTTAGTGGGGTGGAAAGAAAGGTAGTGGTTGGATGGGGTGGGTGATATGAGTGGGAGTTGCAAGGGCATAGCCAGCATGTTTTTAGGTGCACTTTTAGTAAAGTTTTGAAGTGGGTGAATGATGGTACGGAGGTAATTGTGGGTGGGAGGGAGTTCCATAATTTGGCTATGGCGCAAGAGAATAGTGCTTCACCAGCAGAGTTATTGGCTTTAGTGATCTGCAAGTGATTTTTGTTGCTGGATCTTAGTAGTCTGGTGGTGCGATAGGGTTGGAGTAGATTCTGGAGGGATGGGACATTTAGTGGATGGTTTACTAGTTTGTGGGCGAGTGATAGTTGATACCATTGAAGGAGGTGAGGGAGTTCAAGCCAGCCCAGTTCAGCAAGTGAGAGACTGTGGTGACTACGGTAGGATGCCCCTGTGGAGAATTTGGTGATTTTGTTGTAGCAGGTCTCTAGCTTGTTTAGATTGCATTGCCTTAGGCTGGTATATATTGGAGAGGCATACAGTAGGGTGGAGATAAGGTGGGAATTTGCTATTGAAATCTTTGCTGCTTTGGTGAGAAGTAGCTTATTTCTGTATAATGCTCCTAGTTTTTTGTGGACTTTTTTATGGTCATGGATATGTGAATGTCAAATTTTAGTTTATTGTCTATTTCCACTCCTAGCAATTTGGTGTGTTCAGTTGGGTATATAGTGGTGTTGTCTTTTGCTGCGATGTTAACGTGACAGTTGTTTTGAGTATGTCTGGTGGGATGGAAGATGAGTAGTTTAGCTTTGTTTGGGTTGAGTATTAATTGGGCATCAGATAACCAAGTTTCAACAGAGGAAAAGGCTTCCTATGTGACTTTTTGCAGTTTGGGTAGGGACTGGGCTGAGCAGATGATGGTTGAGTCATCTGCGTATTGTATGAGTGTGCCATGTTTGGTGGCAGAGGCTAGATTATTGGTGAAAACAGAGAAGAGTAGGGGTCCAAGGATGGATCCTTGGGGAACCCCTATGGAGACAGGTAGTTGGGAAGATATGTCATTCTGCCATACAATGGATTGTTGGCGGTCAGACAGGTAACTCGGAAACCAGTTGGTGACTGACTGAGAGAAGGATAGGTTATTGAGGACAGAGATGAGCTGTTTGTGTGGGACCATGTCAAATGTTTTAGATAGGTCTAGGAAAGTAGCAGAGGAGAGATAGCCATTGTTTTTATGCTGAAGGATAGTGTTAGTAAAGGAGAGTAAGGCAGTGGTGGTGCTATGGTATAACATATGCATTGCTGCACAAAAACAGGATGCTGAAAGAACACTTTTCTGATATGTAGCAAATGCAAGAAGCAGGCTGCTATAGTTACTGTACATTTTCTCCTTAGAGAAATGTTTTTTTTGTGCCCCTCAACCTTGTTTTGGGTCACCAAGTTTAGGGATGCCACAATCTGTGCTTGCAGTGGGACAATCTGAAATATACTAGTGCAGTTTAAAACGATGTACACAAGGGAAGGTTTTGACTCGGCTTTGGCAACCATGCAAAGTCTGAATTGTTGGAGGAAAGAGTTTTCTTCAAAAATGACTTGTCTATAAATGTCTAAATTACAAGCTCATACCTTGAGGTTATGTATGAATGTCATTTAAAGAACTCTAGTCTAAACTGATGTAGCTGGCTCACTTGAAGTCCCCCCCCTATAGGTATTACATTGTTTGTTGATGATCAAATGCAAAGGCTAGGGTAATACAAACTATGTCAGGAAAATCTGGATGTTGTACAAGCGCCAAGAAAGAAGTGAATCAGCAACAGTTCCAAGACATTAGATACTGTGACTGTAGAAACAAACCAAGCATAACTGCTATTTTTTAATGAATATGGGTTGTCATATGTATAAGGTGGCATATCACATGCATGGATACACTGAACCCATTGAATATTAAAAATTCTGCACTCTCCACTAGCACTATGTATTAACTGTTTTCTTGAAATATTTCTTTGTGAGAGTTAGGCCTTTATTACAGTAGTAGTTTCTTTATGCTCTGCAGTTGTCCAGGGTAGGCTAGTGTCCCAAGCAAATATGAACATTAGTTCTCCAGGGAGAAGCCAAACCATTGCACATGAAGAATCTATGTATTCTTCAAAGATGGTATTGTAATGTTGATTAGTGTTGTTATGAGTGTGCTTGTGACTTGGGGGTATGCCTATCCCATAGAAGGGGTAGTCTCTCTGAGACAACTGTCCCTCCAACATGTCCTACTTGTGTTACAGATCAGGTTTAGGTCTCTAGATTGGGTAATTCTGATGCTATTTCTTTTGTCCTGTGCGAATTCCGGTAGGTACACCTATCTCTATGCAGCCATTAACATGACTGTACAGGGTTTTCATGAACAATTTGAGAAATGCAGTGGTGTTCTCAGGGTTGGGGGGGGGCTTGACATTATGGGTTTTCTGGGTCATAGAGGGGGGACCTATATCTTGCAAGGATATGGTATGCGACTTGGCCTATGGTAATTTAGACATGGAGAAGCTCAAGCTCATCATACTGTCTGACCAGCTTTGAGGTGTATTTGTTTTTAAATAATTTGACATACCTCCTCCTTTCTTCCCCTCTTGTACAGCAAACTGGTCTAAATGTGTGGAAGGTATTACAGACTTGCACTGCTGGGATGCTCTCCACAGCTTTAAACCATGTCTCAGTAACTGCACAGACATCTAACATTCTCCATTTTGAACAGAGCTTCTTGTTTAGACTCCTGGCAATAAGCAACAACACCTCTAGATTATCTTGGGTTGCTCTGGCTATGTCGAAAGGTTCATCAGTTCACAATGCCTAAAAAAGGAACTATGGGTGGACAAGGTTTTAGCTAGTATGTTAAAGCTTAGAGAGGAAAGATGTAGACCATTCCTGGCAGAGCAGCATGGTCTGTCAGCCATATAATTCCTTGATGACAAATATTGTATCCCCTTTGAATGACACAAAAAACTAAGCTAATTATTGAAGTCATTATTTTATATTCGTATTGTGGTGGCATCATCCTTAGAGAAGGTAGAATGCCACTCAATGACAGGCTCATACAGGCCTGGGACACAGTCCAAGAGCTCGATCATATCTCTCTTCATACAGTCCAGGAAGGTACATTTCAGGTTATTTACATCCACATGGACTATGACTGAGTCATAATGGTACTTGTCATCTAATATGATCATACTGGACTCAGATGGGGTGCAAGTAGAGTGTTGGGCCAAACTGCCAGAGAGGGAGATGAGGGCTGGTTGTAGTATTCAGGTGGTATGATAGGAAGGACACAGCCATATTACACTGTGAAGATTATCTTACAATTAGACACATGCTCAGTCATTATATGCTGGAATAAGATTGCTGCAGAGCTGATTAAAGATGGTTCTATATGAGTGACTATTATACATGGTGAATTCATGTAACAGGTATTTGAGGTGCTTCAGTCATCATTTTTTAATGATAATAATATTTCATATTTCTTTGTAAGACTGGAATGTATATGCATGTGTTTTTGCAATTCATACTTGAGAAAGGTGAAAACAAACGTAACAGTTAAAAAAAAAATGGGAATTTCCAGTTTCACTGAACAAAGCAACTGTGCATATATAGTTCCGAATAGTTTATTAAATGCATCCTGCAGTCCAAAAGGAACACATTGGGTTAGGAATCCATCAGCAATACACACTTGCATAGCAAACAGTTACAGTGTAAGAAACATTTTTATGGAAGTTTTCCTTCCTCCAAATATAAGATAATTTCTTCAGTATGCATAGCCAGATCAGGAAAATGGAGCATCATCTCTGATCTTGCTAATCAGTCTCACTCTTGCTCGTTTACTGTAAGGCAGGAACAAAAAGAATCCACATTTCTGCTCACTGTTCTTCACACTTTGGAAGAATACTATAAAATACCTCAAACCTGATTCTAAACTCAAACCAGAAAGAACTGTCCCATTACTTACGTATACAAGCATTCTAATTCTCTGCACCTGTTTCTTTATGGACCTCGCATCATTTCTTAATGAAACTGAAAAAAAATATTTAAAAAAAATAAACAGAGGAATCATATAGGACAAGAGTAACAACAGAATTGGATAATCCAGGCTGCTAAAATACCACCATGGCTGATCTCAAGTTCCCTTGCAGCAAACTTGATGAAATATGCTAGTAATATAAATACAGTCCTTATACTAAAAGCACAGATGCACAACCTGACTCTGTAGCACACAAAGATAAACCCCAGACCGTGACTCAAGTAACATGAGTGCATTTCATGGCTTGGGCATTGGAAGAACCAGACAAGAAGAATAGAAGTGAGCAGTCAACGTTCGCTCATCCATTCCAGGGGGAGGGAGTTGACTATACCCACTGTATTGCTGACACTAGCCAACAAACTGGGATATAGTAGGACAGAGATGATCAGGCCACAGTAATTATATGTTGTGCAGCTCATATGTGGAGGCATGCTCCCTCCCAAGCAACATCACAGCCACTGGCCACTGTAGAGAGGAATTAAAGAAGTAGAACTGCCTCAAGCCATACTGATGGTCTCCCCTCCATTCTTGATTTGCTTCAGCAAGAAATTAAAGGGCTCATCTGCTCTCAGTGGGCTCACAGAATGAATGCCTCACTGTGGGTCAGAGAGTGAACATGCCAGTTCTCATGCTGAGAGAATCAATGGGTCACTAAGATGTAAAAGAGGGGGTTTAATTATGAACTAGCTTTCAGGCATCAAAAGCATCCAAAAAAGTAAAGATGTATGAGGACAATCGGTAACAGTATATCTTTAAGGCAGAGGTGACTGTAGCAGTGAATCATAACACCTGGACTTGTTCAGCAGCAAGCTGCAGTAATCTGACCAATGGTTTCCACAGCAGTAGTAATCATTGCCTTACTGACCTTGTGCCAAGATCGGCAGTGATATTAGCGGAAATGTATCTCCATAAAACCAGTGTTGGCTTGTGTTTATATCAGTTCTTCAGTGAGAAACACTGACTCAGGTCAACAAGAAACTATGCATTATACCAACCCAGCATTTAACCATTATGAGCAAAGTGCTAGAAAATCTGTAGCTATATATTGAACACCCTCCAAAATAACAACACAATCTATAATGATGGGGGGGCATGTGCCATTACTACTATTACTACTACTACTACTACTACATGCTGACATTTTCCTTAAATATCTTCTGATGATAACAAATGTCTTCACAGCTGTAACCTCTCTCTCTTTCTCTACTTAGGAAAGGTCACTGCAGTAGTAAATCATAATGTATAGGATAGGCAGAAACTCATACAAGGAAAATGAAGAAAACCATGACCACCATGGCTTAAAGCATGTTTAATAAACAACAAATAAAACTAGAATTGATTCCACAGGCTTAAAACTCGACAAATAAAATAAAAATTGGTAAGCGCTTTCACGGTATTTGCACAGCTTCATCAGACCAAGAATAATAATGCTAAAGCTTAAAATACACAAATCTAGCCAATGAAAGTAAGATGCAATTAACAAATAAACCAATAATGGCAGGAGAATGAATATACATACTGATGAAAACAAATTGAAAAGCTCTTTCGACCAAATCAAATAAATACAGGAAGTTCTACAGCTCTAAAGCAGAACCAATAATGACAGGAGAATATGAATATACATACTTATGAGAACGAATTGGAAGGCTCTGATCAAGCCAATCAAATAATTACAAAAAGCTCTACAACTCTAAAGGCAAACCAATGAAAAGAGAGTAAAATACACTACTGCACATGTTGCCTAAATCGTCTAGTGTGAAAAACAAAGTGTAAGAGCCCTTCAACAAATCTATCTAATCCAATCCAGTCCAATCTATCTAAAACTACACTCACTTCCTTAAAAAATTCACCAATCAAATAACATAGAAAATAAATATACATGAGATGTATGAATATATGGGTATACTCATATAGCCAAATTCAAAGCCTCTGATCAAGCCACTCTGATACAAACAGAAAGCTCTACAACTCTGAAATTAACCAATGAAAAGAAATAAAATTGACTACTGCTGTGCATGCTGCCTAGATCATTGAAGTAAAAACAAAGTTTGTAAGCACTTGCAGCAAATCTATCTAAACCAATCAGTAAACTAAAACATTTTCGACCTATCAAACGCTACAATCACTTCCTGTCTCTAGAGAGTTTTGCAGGTTTATATGAAGAGCAAAGGAGAAAAAAACCTGTCTCAGAACCACAAACAGACTTTTGTAAATTTGACCCATGACGAAACTAGAGCCTTCAGAGAGCTCAGAGATAACTCTACTATCAAAATTTGTCCAGCGGATAAAGGAGGAGGGATCGTGGTTATTGACAGCAATACTCTGGGAAAATGTGTGATACGCTGAAATATGCAATGATCTACTTGTATTTCTTTAAACATCAATTGAATGCATCGACTGATGAAGTTCACTTTTTTCTGCATGACATGCTTATGACTGGGATGATTTCTCGAGAGCTGTTTGACTACTTTACAGTAGAATATCCCGAGGTACTGATTCTCTATAGCCTACCAAAGGGTACACAAGAATCTTCTTGATCCACCTATATGCCAGATATTGTCAAGCTGAGAGTGGCTAACTGAGCCAATGTCTATTTATGTTGAAAAATTCTTGAGACCAATACTGGACAATGTTCAGACTGTTCTAAAAAACACAAAGAACTTTTTAAAGGACTTATTTGAATGGTCAAAGGCAGTTAACTTTAATGATAATTGTTTGTCACCTTGGACATTACCTCTCCTTTTACTGTCATTCCCAACACAGAAGGCATAAATAACATTAGATCTTTTTTGACAGCACACAGTGACTTTTCTACCTCTAAAATAGAACGTATCTATATGTTGCTTGAATTAATTCTTGAAAACGCTTTTATTTTTGAGTCTGATTTATACCCACAGAAGGTCAGAGTAGCCATGGGTATGGCTTGTGCCAACAGCTATGCCAACTTGGCATTAGCCTACTGGAAATCGGAGTTCATCCTTAAGGAAAATGTATTTGTGAATGATATTATATACTATAAATGCTGTGATTATGACATTTTCCTCATTTGGAATAACACTGTCAGCAAATTTGAAGAGTTTATTGGTTTTATGCACAGTACTACTTCATATCTTAAATTCTGCTATAAATTTCCAAATAAGAGTATAGATTTTTTAGACATAAATATTGATGGAGGCTGTTTAGGTTGCATAGGCACTAGCCTTTATAAGAAACCATGTAAGAAGAATGTTTACTTACATAAAAGTAGTATGCATCTTAGGCATATATCAAGAAATGTCATAAGCAATTAGTTTTTAAGGGGGGATGCATCTTTATAATAATTATGCCAGACTGCAAGAAGAGCCTTTGAGACCATGGAATTAGATTTCTCAGTGAGAGGCTACTCTAGAAAAGAGGTGGAGGAATTTGCTTCCAAAGCAGGGTCCAAGACAGGGACATTAGGTAAACCATTTTTTTCGGAATGTAGTGAACATTTGAGGGACAGGGCTGACAAATCTCCACAGAAGAGACATCCCAGGGTTTTATTTACCTATTCAAGTGATGTCAACATGCTGTGTGATATAACTAAGAAAAATTGGTCTTTGCTTTTAGTCAATGAGAAAGTTAAGAATGTACCTACATTTTCTTTTAGGAATAACCTATCACTTAAATGGCATCTGTGTTACAAGGGAGAGACTTCCAATACTTTTTTGAGATCTGAATGCGTAGAAATTTTTCCCTGCCAAAGATGTAGTGCTTATAAATTTATTAAAAAAAATACCACATTTACTTTTTAACTATGCAGGATGAAGACTTGATCTTAGTTTCTATGTGGACTTCAGAAGTCAGGATTTGGTTTACTATACAGCCTGTGCTTGTCATAATGCATTTTATATTGGAAAAAAAACAACTGTATGTTCAAAGACAGAATCTTAGAACATAGTAGTGACATCAGACATGGTAAGGCCAATAATGTCATAGTGAAACATGCTAGAATGTGGCACTAACCATTACTTTAAATTGTTAGTATTAGAGTTAAAGAAAGACAATATAAGGGGGTGAAGATGTCTCGGATAGAACTGAGAGGAATGAGTTAAGATGGATAATGGATCTGAAAGCAGATACATTTTCTGGGCTGAATGATCGTATTCACCTCAAACCTGTGTTAAAGTCACAACCACTCCCTCATGAATGGATCTGTGATTAGGAAGAGAAGTTAGTGGGTGTACTACTACTGAGATTATATGAAGATTATTGGATCTTTTACTCACCTTTATGTATATGTATGTGTCTGTATATATATATATATATATATATATATATATATATATATATATATATATATATATATATATACACACACACACACACACACATATATATATATATATATACATACATCCACATTTACATATATTTTTAATCACCCATAGTATGCTTCATTAAAGGGTCGTGAGGTGCACTTGGTAGGTTTTCATTTAGAAGAATTAATTTAGAAGAGTTCATCTTGTATACTGCTTACATTAGATTTAATGGTTAGGCTTTGTTTTGCTGTAAGATTGTATACTCCACGTTCATTTAGTTTTTGCATTATTCAATTGGGCAATTTTTTTTAAGGAAGTGATTGTAGCGTTTGATAGGTTGAGAGTGTTTTTAGCATACTGACTGGATTGGTTTAGATAGATTTGCTGCAAGTGCTTACAAACTTTGTTTTTACATCAGCCAGTCTAGGAAGCATGCACAGCAGTAATGCATTTTCTTTCTTTTCATCAAGTTTCAGAGTTGTAGAACTTTTCTGTTTGTATCTGACTGGCTCGACCACACGCTTCCAATTTAGTTGTATGGGTATACTCATATATTCATACATCTCACCTTTATTTATTTTCTATGTTATTTGATTTAATTTTTTAAGGAATAGTTTTAGATAGGTTGAGAGTATTCTCAATATATAAACTGGATTGGTTTAGATAGATTTGCTGCAAATGCTCTTACACTTTGTTTTCCTCACCAGCCGATTTAGGCAATGTGCAGTAGTAGTGTATTTTATTCTCTTTTCATTGGTTTTGCTTTAGAGTTGTAGAGCTTTTTGTAAGTATTTGATTGGCTCAATCACAGCCTTCCACTTTGTTTTCATAAGTATGCATATTTATAGCCTCCTGTCATTACTGGCTCAGCTGTAGAACTTCCTGTACTTATTTGATTGGCTCGAAAGAGCTTTTCAACATTTTATGAGTATGTCTTTGTTGATCGTGTCTTACATTCACTGGCTGGATTTCTGTATTTAGCATTATTATCCTTGGTCTGATGAAGTGGAGCAAATACTGTGAAAGCGCTTACCCATTTTTACTTTGTCATTTTAAGCTTTGCAAAATCAATTCTAGTTTTACCTGCTGTTTATTAAATGTGTTTTAAGCCATGGCAGTCATGGTTTTCTTCATTTTACTTGGATTTCCTTGAGTGTCTACTGCAACCTTCATTCATTTGGTGCTCTCTCTAGAAACCCATATAAATCTGGAGAATCCAAGGTAGCAGATTGTTAAAGGCTCTCCCGAAGCAAGCACAGCCATGCCAAAATCTGTCAAACATCTAGACTTCAATTCTGGTTTACAAAGTTTAGCACAAGTACAGAGAGAGTGGAAACATTTCCAAACCATGTGGAAGATGCAGCTGCAGCTCTGGTAGGCTGTGCATTAACTGGCCCTTCTGATATTTTATTATACTTGTAACAGCAGAAAATAATGCAGTGGATCAGCCATTAGAAATCTTATGCCTTGTTACAGGAAGATCTTATTTGTCCTTTATAAAGGAGAAAAAAAATGGGCATTTTTCAAAATCTTGTAGTCTTTTTAGACAGCCTCTTAAGTCTATGCAAAATTAGGTTAACGAACACATACCCGCTATTGTTCTCATACTCTGGAATGCAGACAGATAAACAGATTCAGACAGACCAATAGAATTTACCCTTGACAAGAAAGATTATTAGTCTTTAAAAGAAAACTCATCTTGAAATTTTTTGCTACAATAAGGCAAAAATGTCATACTGATTCTTACTTCATTTCACTGTTATACCTCCAAATAACTGCAATGGACTGCCATACTGATGTAACTTAATTTTTCAGGCTGCTGTTCTTGTTCCCACAAAAGAGTTAGTCTTCCTCATAATATTTTATTTTATTTATTTGCAGTTTGTTAACCGGGAAAGTCCACTGGGCCAAAATGAGCCCATTTTCAATGGAGGCCCGGGGAGAAAAGCTCCATATACAATTATTACAAAGATAATACCAACAAAGCTAAGTAAAATACAATTTTCAAAACTACTAAAAACACAGTAATGTAGGAAACAGAATAATAACATTTCAGCAAGGTCTTGTAACAAAGCATTGAATGAAATTAAAACATAAGTATTTTGGAGTACATAAGTATAATGTGGAGTGCAGGCATTTATACACTCAAAGTTTCATGAGGTGAGAGGTAGGAAGAATTAGAGAAGGACAGCAGAGCAGTGAAGGGTAAATAGGTTGTGTTATGAGAAAGGAAAAAAGGGAGAGCAAGTGGAAATGAAATGAAGGGAGTCACTAGGATGGGATTTGAGAAAGGTGAAAAAAGGATGAGGGAGCAGAAATGATATAGAGGGAATCAGGTGGGGTGAGAGCATAAGCATTCCCAGTGAGAAGAGAGATGGGAATGGAGCATGGTCTTGAAGGTGGAGTGGTTTTGGGTGATTTGAATGTGGGGGGAAGTGAATTCCATAGGCGAGTGAGGGAGAAAGACAGAAGAAATTGCCTAGGTGCATGTAAGGGTTTGTACACTTCGAGGAGGTTCTGGTTACTGGACCTGAGTAGTCTGTCAGGATGATGCAAGGGGAGTATGAAGGAGAGGGAAGGGCATTTAGAGGGGTTGAAAATGAGTTTGTGAGCAGTTAACAGCTGAATGTAAGAGAAATAGTGGGGGAGTTCCAGCCAGGTCAAGGAGTGAAGTGCATCACAGTGGTGGAAGGAGGATTTGGTCCCAGTAGCAAACTTAGAGATTTTATTGTAGCGGGATGACAGTTTTGACTTTAGGGAGGATTGAAGGTTGGTGAGGAGAGGGGTTCCATAAAAGAGAGAGGGGATGAGGTAGGAAATAGTATATGTTTGGAAGAGGGAGTGAGATAACGGCTGTGAAGATACAGCATTCTGAGCTTTTGGTGTGTTTTCTTAATACTAGTTTGTATATGAATGTCAAACTTTAAATGTTCATCAATGACAACACCTAGAAGTTTTGTATGGGAGGCTATTTCAATGGGAATCTTATTGACTGACTGACTATGGGGAAGGAATTTTTATTGATAGAGGTGTTTTTAGATGGGGTAAAGATCATGATTTTGGTTTTGAATGCATTGAGAGCAAGGTGATTTTTTAGCATCCAAGACTCGGTACAAGAGAAGGCATCTTGTGTTAGTTGCATGAGTTTGGGGAGAGATTGAGCATAGCAAATTATGGTGGAATCATCCGCATATTGGACAAGTTTGGTATTAGAAATGCACTGATGAAAATTATTAATGAAGATGTTAAAAAGTAAGGGACCCAGTATTGAGCCTTGTGGAACTCCTGTTGGAGTGTGAAGGAAGGAAGAGGTATTATTGTTCCACTTGTCAGCTTGTTGTCTATTAGAAAGGTAACTGTAAAACCAGTTAATAGAAGAGGGGGAGAGACTGAGAAGAGAGAGTTTGGACATGAGAAGGTTGTGGGAAACAGTATCGAAGGCCTTTGATAAGTCAAGGAGAAGGGTAGATACAATGTTGCTAGAGTCTCAGGCGTGGTTGACGATGTCAAGGAAGGAGAGAAGGGCAGTGGTGGTAGTACAATGCCCAGGTCTAAATCCATGTTGAGTTGGAGAAAGAAGTTGATTATCTAGGAGGTAGGGAAGGAGTTGCAAGTGTATGCATTTTTCAAGGACTTTTGAGATGGGGACAGGATGGCTATAGGACGGAAGTTGGAAATTTCAGTATTGTTGCCTCCTTTGTGGAGGGAAATGATGAACGCTTTCTTCCAGAGGAGGGGTACAAAGGATTCTTGGATTGAACGGTTGATAAGTATGGTGATGGGAAGGGCTATGCCATTGGCAGCTAGCTTGAGAAAGTTAGATGGAAGGTTGTCTGGGGCATGAGAGCATGGTTTTAGTTTTATTAGTTTTTTTACGGTGTGCAGAGAGATGGGGTGTATGGTAAAGTGGGGGAGATGAGTAGTGTTGATGTCAGTGGGACTAGAGTTGAGGATGTGGGATGAGGGTGGAGTAAAAGTGTTAATGGAGAATGATGTGGTGAGTTTTAGCTATCGAATCAATAAAGAAAGAGTTGAATTGGGTAGCTAAGATATGATCTGGAGAGTTAGGATCAGGGCAGCGATAGTCTTTTTTGCCAGGAGAGCAGATATACTGTTCCAAAATATTTTGGGGTTGGATCTACGATTGTTTTGAAGCTTGAAGTAGTAGGACTTTTGGTCTAAAGCAATTTGTTTTATCACTTTATTACGGAGTTGCTTATACTCAGTAAGGGTGTTGGGTGTTTTAGATTTATGGTAATGCTTCCAAGATTTATCTCGGAAATGCACAAGTGTAATAGTTGCCCTAATTAGCCAAGGGGTGGATTTGGTTTTCTTGGGGGAGTGAAGTTATTTAGTAGGGTACTGAAGTATGTAACAGCATTGTCAAGAGGGAGGGTTTTTATAGGGTTCCAGTTCATATATTTTAGTGAGTCAGAGAAAGCTAGATGGTTGAAGATTTTTAGAGCATGATTTGAGATGTAGTTGTGGTGAAGATGGAGGGAGGATGGTGAGCGACAAGCAAAGGCAGGGAGTTGGGGAGGGTACCATTGTCAGAAATGGAGTTGGGGTGAGAAACTAATATCCAGTCCAGAATGCTACCAGAGTTATCTTTATTAAATCTGGCAGGAGAGGTAATTATTTGGGTGTAGTTGTATAGGTTTATATTCTGAGGTGATGTAGGTGATTGAATAGAAATCCAGTTTATATTTACATCAGCTAGAAGTATAGTTTCATTGCTTATGTTGGATGAGAACCAAGAGAGGATATCTTCAAGAATGGGGATGTTATTTCCTGGTGGAATATAAAGAGCAGCTACACGTATGTTTTTATGGTTATTAATTTTCAGGAGGGACAGGGTTAGTTAATCTGTTGCAAATTGGGGAATAGACTTGGTAAAGGGTGTCACTGTTAGGGAGGAGGAGAAAAGTAGGGCTACTACACCACCTTTCTTTAGAGTTCTGTCATTTCTTATGATCTTGTAGTTGGAAGGGGTAATTTTGGAATATTTTATGTGGGGTTTTAGCCATGTTTCGGTAATCGAGAGAATATCAGCGTGATAATGGGATAGCCAGGCATGAAGGGAAGGAAGTTTACTGCATAAACTCTGGGTGTCAATAGTAGCAAAAAGGAGAGATTTATGGTGAAAGGGAGAGGAAGACAAGTTAGTGTTAGAAGCATGGTTGACTAAGGGTGCAGGATTATGATGCATGTTGCCAGAGAGGAGGATAGAGATTAGTTGGAGTAGGAGGGAGGCAAGGTCTTTAGATTTGTTGGAGTTGAGAGCAGGGTAGCTGGACAGGTATGGATTGTGAGAGAATGGGACTGTATAACAGATATCAGGAAGAATCTTTCTAATAAAAAGTAGAGAGTCATTATAGTAACAGAGGTGAGGAGAGATATAAGTTGAAAGGTGAGATTCTTCTAAGGCATGTATTGAAGTTGTATGATAGAGAGAGGAGTAAGAAAGTCAGAAAGTCTGGTAAGGTAGAGTATGCAGTAGAGAAGGAAAGGTAGACATATTAATGGTAGAGTATGTGTAGGTTTGATTTGCATGGTAGTGTATCGTTATAGTATGCAGTGAGGATGTGCAGAGGGGAGGAGGAGGAATTACCAGAAGACACAGTTTTTTTTTTTCTCACTGAGTTAATCGAAGGAAGGACACTGAGCAAACTCGGATCTATAATACATATCATTAAGTATCCTGTATTTTACTTATTTTTTCAAGTTATTTATAGCACTTTGTCTACCGCATACTTTTCTAGCTAGTTTCACTGTGTGTGAGGTATTAACTGGAAATTGTCCACTTTTATTAAGCATCTGTTTGGGTTGTTTGATTCTGATAACTTGTTTGCAGTTAAAAGCTTTCTCTAGAGGCTCCTTTATCTGTTTAAAACTTTCATTTAAAGGCTCACTGATGCTCTGTCCCTATTTGTATGCTGTTCTTATAGTTGGTGGCTTTGCAGTTGCCCGACCCTACTGTAAATTTGATCTGGGACACTCATCCCAGTCTAGTGTTATTACCTCATTCTACCTAATACTGGGAGAACATTTGAGAAGTCCAATCCACTTAGTTTCTGCTCCTTCTTTCTCTCTTTCCACTTAAAAAAAAAAAAAAAATTCTAAGCTTGTTTCCTGCCTTTCCTGTGGGTAGTCTAGTCTGGATACAGATTTGCTGTGTCCAGGACTGTTTGTGGGCTTCTGTGCCCCCAAGCCTTTCTGTGTTGGAGGGAAGCCTTCTAGCTTAATTTTGTTTCTTAGAACTTGCCAACTTTTTAGTTTCAGCACTGAAGTCTGGTCCTTACCAACACGGGCAACCGGTGCTCCACACCAGAGGTCAATTCCTCATTGGTCAGATCCGACCACAAGCTAATCACCCTACACATCCACATCCCTCCCCCACCCCCCACCCCCATTAGGGAAACCACCGTAAAAGATTTCTCCAAAGCCAACTTCACACTTCTTAAGACAGAAGTGGCAAACTTCACGACACCCATGCTGACGCACAATAGAGGTATGACTGCTGAATTCTACACAAATGCACTTTATAAGCACTTACACGAGTGCATGGATCGTGCACTCCCTAACAGAACCAAGATGCTATCCTCCAAAAAAAGGAAGCCAATTTGGTGGTCCCCTGTCATAAACAAACTCTACAACAGAAAAAGAAACTGTTGCAAAAGAGTAAAATCCCATGACTGGAGGAACACCCTGGTCAGCCTCAGTAAGAAGCTGAGATACCTCATAAAATACTCCAAAGCTAGTTACGAAAACAAAATCACCACTGACTCTAAAGACAACCACAAAACATTCTATAGCTATGTCAAGAATATCAATGGCAACACTCAGATCTGCTCTGAGTTACAGCACAATGGCACTAAATATACAGAACCACCTGATATTGCCAGGATTTTTCCCCCCTGTCATCCCCTAAAGGGCCCATGTCTATACCGGAAGAATGCAAAGTTCCTGTAATCATGGCTGTACAGGTAAAAAAAATGCACACTCCAAAGGCAAGAACACAGCATCCATGGGACATGACAACATCCCAGGCTGCATTCTACATGAACTACAAAACAAACTGGCACCCCACCTAAGTACCATGTTCAATCATGGCCTCACCTCAGGCTATGTGCCACCTGAATGGCGCACAGCGACAGTTATCCCACTCCACAAAGGGAGAGCTACCACGGACCCCGGAAACTACCACCCCATTAGCCTGACGAGCCTGGTCTGCAAGGCTATGGAACATATTATCATGGAACTTATAAACAATGACATTGGTAATCTCCAAACTCAGGACCCCACCTAGTTCGGGTTTATAATAGGCAAATCATGTCTCCTAAACCTGACAGACTTCTTTGAAGCAATCACCAAAGCCTTAGATAAGGGTAAGGTGATTCACACAGCCTATCTAGATCTCACCAAGGCTTTCAACACCATCCCCCAATCTGGAATTATAGATGAACTCACTAAACCAGGTATAAATCCCTATGTCACAAGATGGGTTGCCAACTGGCTCACTGACAAAACCCACACTGTGAAAGTAGCAGACTCCAAATCCAACTTCAGACCAGTGACAAGTGGAGTACCACAGGGTTCAGTCCTGGGTCCTCTCCTGTTTGGTATCTCCTTCTCTGAAGTACAGGCTAACTCAGGAGGTCTTTGGTTAATGAAGTTCGCACATAACTGCAAACTAGGAGCCATAATCAAAACTCCAAAAGATGTGGACATCCTACAAAAGGGCCTCACTGAGACAGATGCCTGGTGTCAAAGCCATGGTCTCAAGCTCAATGCCGAAAAGTGCATCGCCATCCCTTTTGGTAAAAACTCTGTACCCATGAACTACCACATAGCTGGTAGTCTACTTAACACTGAAAGTGTGATAAGAGACCTTGGGACACAGGTGGACAGTAGCCTCTCCTTTGATAATCACATCATCACAGTAGTCAGGAAATCCTTCTACGTGGCAAACCTCATCAACAAAGATTTCTCAGCTAGGAAAAAAGAGGTAACTGTTCTCCTCTACTCGTCACTCATTAGACCCATTATAGAGTACAACGCCCCTTTTGTTATGTACCTCACAAGACATCTAAAACTGGAAAAGCCAGAGAAATACCTCACAAGAGGATTACCAGCCTCAAACCGATGCCCTATGCAGACCGTCTCAAAAAACTGCAGCTTTACTCTGTCACATATCGCCTACTCAGAGGCGATCTCAGCCTAACACACAAAGCTATGTCAAACCCCAGAGCTTTTGGGCATACTCCACTTAAAGAAATCCCAATCCCTCACGCTCTAAGTACCTAAATCTTGTCACCACAACAAACAGAACATGCTGGAGGGATAGATTCCTGTCCCAGAGACTTCCCATACTCGGGAACAAACTACCTGTCCATATCAAACAAAGCTTCTCATTAGCACTCTTCAAGAAAAATCTTGATGATTGGATGGGAGATCGGAAATTCACCCCAGGGATCACTTCTGTGGCTCTGCTCGACAGTGGCACAGGAAAATAATTTTCTTGGGTGGCGAAAGCCAGGGTACCTTTTGGCTAGGCTTATATAGGCCCTAGGGCCAATGGCCTAGTACCTACCTATGAACCTATGGTGTGTGGTCCACAGTAGTAAGAATGGAAGAAGGTAAGAATAGGTAAGGGGAGGGTACTGGGTAGTGGAAACAGGAGGGTTTGGTGGATGAGGAGGTGGGTGCAGATTGTTCAGATAGGCTGAATGCTAGAGGGGGTGTGGTTTTCGGGGTTATAAGTGTAGAGGCACTGGGGGTGGGTTGTAATTGGGGGCAGGGTAGGGGAGCCCAAAGGGCGAATGGAGTGGGCAGAGCTGAGAAAGAGGAAGGAGCAGAAGAGACCAACAAAAACCATCAATGATACAGGCACTCTCAAGCACTCCAAGGTACAGAGCTGAGGAGGAGAAAGGAGCAGAAGAGACCAACAAAAACAATCAGTGATACAGGCACTCTCGAGCACTCAAAGGTACTGACAAGCTCAGAGGTACGTTACTTATGAGACAAGGTTTGGTCTAATTCAAGGAGAATCGAACAAGTGCAACAATTGTGCAAAAAGCAATGGGAAAGGACAACAGGCCTTACAGTTGCAGGGAGCAGGGAAAAGTATTGAAATGTACCTAATACAATGAGTGGAAATGCATCATAATATGATAACTTGGACATTAATAAATTAGCTGTTTCCTGCATTTAGATACAGTGACAGTGTTGTGAGTCTCTGGAAAGTATCAATGTTTATTTTCATTGAATAACTCCTATTTGTGCTAACAGTAAAACACAAAAAAGTCTTTCATAGCACATTTAAATTGTTCTACTACACAAAGCAGTAAGTAATCTGAGCTCAAGTTCTTAGGCAATTTTCAGAACCCACCCTGATCTTGCTTATGTGTTAAAATTCCCAGGACAGTATAATAGCTCTGCTTATTCGTCTCTTTCACTCACTGATGTCACATCAAAGAAATGGTAAGATGGAAGAAAAAAATTAAGTTACATGAAATACAACACTACATTGGCTAAAATGAGCATATATGCCGGTTTATGTAATGCTTCTATATAACTTATCCCTGCTCTTTATACAAGATTCCTCCAACTAATACCAAGGACTCTCTATAATAAAGTTCTCCTTTAGCACTTATGCGTACTTCATAACATTTTATTGAACCCAGCAAGACATGCCTCAGTAGTGGTGCTAAAATCATTTGTGCTCTGAGGTTAAAAAAACAACTGTGCTTAACAGCAACCTTTCTAAACTCGTGCATATTATCCAAATTCTCCCGAATTTTTTTTTTTTCATTTAGCACTTTGCCAGTTGCTCCTCTTTCTTCTGTTAGAGTCTCCTTGTTCTGCAATACTAACTTTTGTCAGTCCCTTTAAATGCTGCTATTGCTTCTTTCATATCTCTCTTCTATTTCGACTCTATTTTAAACTATTTTCATTTTATCCCACTTACTAACACTTTTGAAGAAATTTGTATCTTCCCCTAATAACTCTCAAATTCCACTCCCTGTTCCTTAAATGCCTCTCTTTTTAACAAGTAAGAAGTGACATCACCTCATTTCTGCTTAATTACCCTGCATCTTTACCTTGAGTTCAAGTACAAATTTAAATGCCTGAGCCATGGCACTGTACAACAATAAATAAATGACTATAGAAACACAAATAAAAAGTAAAGAAACAACATTAACAGAACATAGTTACAGGTTAAGTATAAACTAAGTCAGTCATATGTATTTTAGGCACCTTTTAAAATTTGCTAATGTGAGTGCATCTCAAACCCAGCCAGGATGCTGGTTTCATAAAAAGGGACATTAGTAGCTAGAGGAGCGACAACCAGAAGAGTCAAGGTTGTAGATTGGAACCACATGGCCTTGTCATCTGGAAAGTGATGTGCAGGTTGGATTACAGCTTTGTAAAAGATCCTGTAGATATTGTGAGCCAATGTCATGGAGAGAAACCATAAACGAAAACAGGAATCTATTATTCCTTTGTTTCAGTGGAAACCAATGCAAGATCTTCATAATTGGTATAATGTGATGGCAACTTGTATTCCAAGAAAGTAACAAGTAGCAGAATTTTGCACCAGTTGTAGCTGGGCAAACTCTGAATCAGGAAGGCCAACATACAAAGCACTACAGTAATTTAAGCAAGAGGATACCAAGACATGAATAACAGTAGGAAGGTTACAGGGAGGAATAAGGCACTTGATAAGGCTGATATTCTGGAGGTAAAAGTAATATGATTTGAAAATGGCTGAAATGTGGTCCTTAAGTGTCAGCCTTTTATCAAATATCAAACCAAGACCATGCACCTTTGACTCAAGAACATGTTAAATAAAAAAGCAGAAGCTCAAAGATGCATGTAAAGTACTCAGAAATCAAACATGGCAAGAACACTAGTCAGCATAAAAAGATACACCACCGCACTCAAATACAGTACAACTGATTTATTTTATTTTTTAAAGAAACACCGTAATTAAATTATCATGAATGACACAGGCAATCTTACATTTACATAAATGAAATAAACCATACCGACACAATCTCATTTGCAAACATTATACATTACAAACCGTGCTGACACAACTGCAGCTGCAAATGTTACACATCACTTATAATATATCCAGTCTATGTCAGTCAACCATAACATAGCTCATTCATATCCTGCCTTCTTTTAAACCTTGTTCCTCCTCTGTATGTATTGATCCCACAATTACATTTTTCCTATGTAATTTGCTCCTACCCTTTTCTAAAGATCCCAATTCCAGTTGTTTTATCTTTGTTACCATCTTCTCTACTTCTAGTAAAGCTGGTTTAGACTTTGATTTCCATTTTCTAGCAATTTTGGTCCACAGTCTAACAGATACAAGTTTGTCACCAGGATAAAAAAAATATCTGACATCAAAACTGGAAGGGAAGAGTTCCTCTAGGTAGCACGGACCATCTAATTTTTTACTGAAATATCTATCAGATGTGTGTCAAAACTTTCAATTAAATACACATGCTCCAATGAAATAAACATTCTAACCAGTCTAGCCCGGTTATTGTACCTTGGGGAATAATATGTAAATTCTGCCTAATTTCCTACTAATAAATTCACATCTTTCATGTAAATATTTTTATATATTTCTTCAGAAATCTTCCCTCTTTGTTATATTTCCCCTTCTAGATCCCCTAATACATACTTGCTATCGCCAATCAAGTTCTAATCCCCACCCATAAATAATATTCTCTGCTGAAAGTTTATTTCTCCCAATTTCTAAGCTGCATAATAACAGTTTTTGGTCGAATGCAAATGCATGGCAGTGTAATTGTCCTATCTTGCCAATAGGCCCTGTAATACCAATGATCTACCATTATTCTCTTTTTTTTCCCCTCTTGTCACTATTAGAACCCCTCTAGCAATTGCTCATCTTTTCCTTTATCCTGGATATTCTGCTGAATAATTATACTGAAATAATTTCTTTGTCATATTCACAAGCTCATTTCTATCCAAATGTGTTTGCTATTTGCATTCTACACTTTTTAATACAATACTCTCTGCTTTATGTCTGAACCTGTAAGGCCTTTTACATTCCTTGATAATATGGACAGAGAAAACATTATGACAGATCACTATTACTCCCGTCCTTTACAAATGACAGTTTTTCCTGAATGTGTGCTTCCAGCTTTTGACTTACATGTATACACTGTTTGGCAGGCTGATCTTTTAAGTAGTTGCTTCTTCTCATCTTCATTTGAACCCATGTCACATATTTCAAGACTTTTTTTTCTTCAAGGAAAGCATTCAAAAACAATTTTTCAGAACCCTCCCATCCCCATTATCTTGAAACACAGAAAACTATGTATGATTTTTAACAAATAAAATTTACTCTTCCAGATAGAAGCAGTTGCCCCAAATCAGTGGCTGCACCCAAAGGCACTATCTACTATAAAATTAAGGTCACCCAACCTAAATCACATGCTACAGCCTGTGTTCCCATTTACACTGATGGCTACCTGCTCTTTTGCTACCTCTAATCTCCTCCCAGGTTTGAAGAAACAGCTTCCATGCTTTCAGTAAACTAACTTTTAACTCCAAGAAAAAGTACACTTGCTACCTTGACAAACTAAATTGTGCACTTTTCTATTAAATGTAGTACAGTATTAAGATTGCTGGGAAGGCTGCTACTTATTCACTTCCCACAATTTTATTTATCACTGAACTGCTTGCCACTGTACCTATAAATGTTACATTTCTCTCAGGAAAGAGTGCTTAGAACTCTCAAGATTAATTGCTTGCATCTGAATGACAGCTTGTCTCCAAGTAAAAGCAGTCAGTAATTAGAGAAAAAAAACACTTAGCTTTGCAGATGCATAATCGAATCTTTGTAAGTTTCACTCAGAATACAGTATAAATACTCCCCCTGGCCAACTGCCTGCACTTGTAGACCCAGCACTTGCTATCATTTTCCATGTCTTTCATAGTCTTGTCTTATTTTTCAAGTCTATTTGCTTAAAACAAACTTGTCTACAGTTTAAACTAAGGACATTAATGTAGACGTCCACCCTTGCAAAAATGGGAAATTACTACCTTAATTCTATATATTTAAATGCACTTTACCACCCCCACATCAGTTCAAGATCACAGAATAATGACTTTTAACTTGCTTCTGACCAGAATTTCTGATCTTGTTACAGTATCAAGCTTGTACATTGTACAGCTAAGGAAAAAGGACTTGCTTGCTTTAACATCTTTAACATAAAGCAGTCACTGATATTTCCCCTACCTCACATTTAAAATATCCCTGACTGCTTTACAATATAACATTCAATTTGCCCCATGATTTTTATAAACAAATCAATCAGAACAAAACTGTTTTACTTGCAATTACTTTTTCACTCCTTTCAGTATCCATCTAAACATTAATGACTAAATGGGGTATATGCTTTACAGTTCACCAAGTTTAACAAAGTCAACAAAATTCCAGTCTCTCTCAAACACCTTCTGCTGCAAAGCCATATTTCACTAGTCTGTTCCTATATCAAATGGGGCCAGTACTTCATAGTCTCTCATTTATTCACTAATTTCAGTTTTGTTAGTCTTCTTCCTGAACATCCCCATCTCTCCACTCCAGTCTCCAGTTTAAGTTCAAGGTACTCCTGATTCTTCTAGCCAGTTGCTTTGCTTCTCTCTCTCTCTATAGAGCATTTACCTTTGGAACAACGGAAAAAGTTTCACTGGCAAAGTCTCCTTAGGGGCTTTGTTGTCAGAAGCATGGGAAGCATGGTCCCCTTCTGCTTGCTGGTTACCCTCTGTTGAATTAAAGTACAGTTTTGTACCTACCATAAATGTAGATGTTCAAGTGTTCACACTACCGCAGTCATTACACTTGGGTTATCCTGCCATCAGGCGGTCCCGCAGTCAGCCAGAGTTCCAAAGACTTGGTCCGGCGTCGGTTGCCATCGCTTCTTCCCTGACATCAGTGCACCAGGGGTATATAAAATGCATCCAATGCCATTTTCTTCAGTTTTTCTTGCCTCAAATAGGTAGGCAATACATATTGCTAATAAAAAATACACATATAAAATAAAAATAATACCTTCAGTTACAAGCAAATACACCACAAAGGTTGTATAGGATAGAAAGGTATAGATGAGTCCAGCTAGTTCAGAGGGGATGGAGGGAGGGTAACCTGGACTGCAGCAGTGTGAACACTCGAACATCTACATTTATGGTAGGTACAAAACTGTACTATGTTCATCGTGTTACACTGCTGCAGTCATTACGCTTGGGTAGAATCCCAAAGCTAAGGTTGGGTGGCTGGTCTATAAAGAGTTAGGATTGGCTATGAGGCCCTGCAGAACTGCAGTGGCAAATCCTGCTCTGGATTTAGAGTAAAGAGGCAGGTGGTAATGCTTGGTAAAGGTGTGCACTGAACTCCAAGTCGCAGCCTCAAAAATTTCCTTGGTAGGTACTCCTCTGAGAAAGGCTGTTGAAGTGGCTGTTGCCCTGGTGGAATGTGGCCTAATGGTATTTGGGACTGATTTTCCATGCTGTGTGTAGCAGTAATGAATAAAGTGTCCTATCCATTTGGATATAGTCTGCTTGGAGATAGCCTTGCCTGTGATCCTGCAGCATATGCTACAAACAGTTGCTCAGTTTTCCTGAAAGCTTTTGTTTTGTCCAAGTAGAAGCGTAGCTGCCTGTGTATGTCAAAAGAATGCAGAAGTTTCTCCCCCTTTATTCTGGGGGTTTGGATAAAAAGTTGGCAAATGGATGGTTTGGTTAAGAGCCACACTAGATATCACCTTTGGCATAAAGGTAGGGTTTGTCCTTAAAGAAACCCTGTCCTGATGAAAAATTATAAAAGGTTCCACTGCCATTAATGCCTGTAGCTCTGAGACTCTTCGTGCTGAAGTTACTGCCAGGAGCAGAGCTGTTTTCCATAATAAAAATTTTAGATCGGCTGTATTGGCTGGCTCAAAAGGTGGTAGGGCCAGTTTTTCCAAAACAAAATTGAGGTCCAAAGTCGGTGTTGGTGCTCTCCGGGGCGGTCTTATGTTTTTAGCCCCTCTGAGGTACTGTTTAGCAAGGGATGAGAGAATAAAGGAGGATCCATGCTGAAATGGCAGAGGCATGGATCTTAATTGATGAGAAGGATAGGCCTCTGTCCAGCATCTCAGTTAAGTATTGTAAAATCTGAGGAATGCTTGGAACAAGAGGGTCAAGGTTTTGAGCCTGGTTCCAGGTGCAGAATCTCTTCCATTTTTCTGAGTAAGCTTTCCTGGTGCTAGGCCTCCTGGCCTCCAAAATGACATCCATAAAAGCTTTAGAGAGAGAGGTGTTGCCTGTTTGGCTAATGTATCTGCCATGCAGCTAGGTTTTGGGTTTTGAGCTGACCGTGCAGGATCCGATTGTTTTGTTGAGTCAGAAGGTGTGGAATTTGAGGCAAAATCCATGGTGGTCCTTGAGCCAAGTTCCTTAAGATGGGGTACCAAGTGCTGGTATGGCCAGTCTGAAGCAATCAGGATCATCTGTGGTTTTTCTTGTCTGGCTTTTAGGAGTACCTTTGAAAGGAGAGGCAGTGGCGGGAAGGCATAAACTTTTAGGTTTTTCCAGCTGAACAGGAGAGCATCCACTTTCCATGCTTGTTTGTGGTAAGTCCTTGTGCAGAATTTTTGTAGTTGGCAATTCAGTGGAGAGGCAAAAAGATCTATGTCTGGGCATCCCCATTTTTGCGTTACCATGCTGAAGATTTGTGGATTCAATTTCCATTCGTAAGGGTCCATGATATTTCTGCTTAGATAGTCTGCCAGAGTATCTTTCTTTCCTGGCAGGAATTGTGCTTGCAGGTGAACTTGATACGTTAGAGCTGTATTCCACAAGGTCATGGCTTGCCTGCATAAGAATGAGTGCCCCATTGCTTGTTTATGTACCACATTACTGTGGTGTTGTCTGTCTTTAGTAATAATTGTCCTGGATGCAGAAGGTCCTTGAAAGCTGTTAGGGCATTCTGAACAGCCAACATCTCTTTCTGACTGATGTGAAGATGCATCTGGTCTGTGGTCCACTTGCCCTGAATGCATTTTCCTGCCATGTGTGCTCCTCAGGCGTAATCCAAAGCATCTGTTAGAGTTTGCCTGGCTGTGGGTTGGGTAAAAGGCTGACCCTTGTTTAGGTGACATGCCTGTGCCCACCATCGAAACTCCTGTTGTAGGCAGGGTATCATTGGTATTACTGCTTCTAAACTGTGAGAGTGTTGAGTCCAAACACTTTTTAGGTACCATTGCAATTTCCTCATATGCAGTCTGGCATATGGTATTAGTAGAATGCAGGATGCCATGAATCCTAAGTCCTGCAGAATTTTTCTTGCAGGGAGATGGGACTTTTTTGCCAGTAACTGAAAATATTGAGTTAGGTGAACTTGTTTGTCTGGCGTGAGGTAAGCCATCTGGGCCGCTGTATTTTAGCTGGCACCCAGGAATATAATCTGCTGTGAGGGCACTAGTTTTGACTTCTTTTCATTTACTGTGTACCCTAGGGAAATTAGCAACCGTTTTACAAACGCCAGATGCTGTAGAACAATGTCCTTTGTCTCTGCCTGAATGAGGCAGTCATCCAGGTATGGATATATTTGAATTCCTTTTTGTCTGCAAAATGCAATTACTGGTGACAGGCACTTTGTGAAGACCCTGGGCGCAGTAGATAAGCCAAAGGGCAGTGCAGAGAATTGGTAGTGCATTGTACCAGCTTTGAATCTGAGGTATCTTCTGCAATTTTGTCTGATAGGGACATGCAGGTATGCCTCTTTGAGGTCCAGAGTAACAAGCCAAGCCTTCTTGCCCAGCATGGGTAGAAGCTGCTGTAATGTCAACATTTTGAATTTTGGAATATCCAGGTAAGTATTCATAATTGAAAGGTCTAGCATGGGCCTCCAGGCATTGTCCTTTCTGGGGACCAGGAAGAGTCTTGAGTAAAATCCTTGTCCTTGTTCCTGTTGTGGCACTTTTTGAATAGCTCTCATGTCCATAAGGGCTGAAATTTGTTTTTGTAGCCTCTGCCCATTGATTCTGTGGCAGGTCTGGCATTCCTTTTAGCCTTAGTAAAGTATGAAAGTGGAACCAGTAACCTTGAGACACAATATTCAGAACCCATTTGTCTTGGGTGATTGTTTGCCAGTTTTGAGAAAAAAGTGCTAGTTTTCCCCCCTAAGGGGACTTCAAAAAGGGACGTGCTTGGCATACGAAGGGGAAAGTCATTGTGATTGTTTCCTGTAAGGTTGAGACTTGTCCTCACCTCCTTTTGGGATTGAGGTGCCCCACTGTCGTTGTCTGTTTGAGCCTTGGGGGTCAGATCTGCCTCTCTGTGGCCTGTCTGACACTGGAAAGGACCAATTCTTTGTTGGTCAATTTCTGCTAAACAGAGGTGGCTGTACCTGTAAGAAATCCTTGACTGTTTGCATAGATTTAGCTTTATCCTCCATTTTCTTTAACACCTCTTCTGCCTTAACACCAAACAAGGTATCATGCTGTAAAGGAGCATCCAATAATTTTGCCTCAACATGATCAGGTAAACTCTGTTCTTTTAACCAAGCATGTCTTCGAATCACAGAACCTGTAACTGCGGCTCTACAAGAGGCCTCTAAAGAATCAAAACCACATTGCAGAGTATGTTTTCCCACCTGTTCAACTGCATGCAATAAATCATGCATTTCTTTACAATCGGGGGCTTCTGAGCTTGCAAGCATTTTCTGTTTTAACTGAGCCATTAAATATTGTTGGTACTTAAGCATGTGAAACTGGCAGTTTAAAGCTCTTACTGCTAAGGTTGCAGAAGTGTATACTTTCTTCCCCCATCTATCCAAAGCTGTGGAATCTCTGTCAGAGGGTACTGGATTTTTTGCAATGGAAGCCTTAACCCCCTTGGACCCTGGGAAATAGTTTCTGGATCAGCAGAAGGGTTTTTGTAAAGAAACTTGTGAGAGTCAGGGACTCTATAGTACCTGTCTGGCTTGGCTGGAGCAGGGGGCAAAGAATCAGGAGATAAGCTGGATTCAGAGAACACATCATCCACAATGCCTAGCACAGGTGGAATAGCCAGCGGCCTGTGCTGAGGCAATAGAAGGAAATCCCTGAGCCTTTTCTTGGATTCTGAGTAATTCTGACTTTCCCAATGGAAATGCTCCCTCATGGCATGCAAAGTTTCCCCAAAAGAATAATCCTCAGGAGGAGAGGCTGAAGGGATAGATTCTTCAGCATCAGAGTCCTCATATGGGGGTAGAGAGTATCCCTGGTCTGAAGAGGAATCAGAGGAAATGGAAACCTGATCAGAGGAATCACAGTCTGTATCCTGCCTAGGCCTTTTCTCGGGAGGGGGATGGGAACCCCTGATTAGAGTAATGAGGTCTTCGGCCACTTTAAGCATCTGTTTCTTAGGCATGGAGGACTGTCCAGGAGAATGCTGTACTTGTTTCTTTTGGTACCTTTGTCTTGGCTGTTTTAATGTTAAGTTGTGAAAGTCTGAAAACACCCTCAGAAGCCGATGCCTGCTCAGCAGCTCCGGACCCATCTGAGGGATTATTTTCCGTAGGCCCAATACCTTGAGTTTCCAGAGGCCTAGCTGTCTCCACGTGTGAGTCGGAAGCGGCCTGTGGCTCTGAGGTAGCGGGTGTCAGGGGCTGTGAAAGTGCCTCACTGAGGACCGGCGATTGGCCTATAAGAGGTTTCGTCGTCGGTTTTGGACCTCGGATGCCTGTCTTTATCCTTGTCTTTGCACTTTTTCGGTATTGAGGTCATCGGTTGATCCGACGGCATGGTATAATTGAACCTTTGGCCAAAGTAGTGCAAAGCAAAATCAAAACATCTTTTTATAGTGCGTTTGTTAAATCTAGCACAAAACCGACAACTAGTGATGTCCTGATCAGGGCCTAGGCATGGAATACAGTAAGAGTGGAAGTCCTTATGAGGTATTTGCTTCCCACAAGAAATACAATTAACTTTTTTTAACATCGGTCTGAGGCAAGAAAAAAGTTTCCCCAATGGGGTACTTAGCTTTATTGAAGACTTCTGATCTGAAATTCGACTTCGAAAATCTCAGGAGTCGGCCGACCGGCACTTGCGAACTGCTTCTGCTTTGGGCACCACGCGGCAAGAAAGACTGAAGAAAATGGCGTCAGATGCATCTTATATACCCCTGGCACACTGACGTCAGGGAAGAAGCGACAGCAACCGACGCCAGACCAAGACTTTGGAACTCTGGCAGACTGCGGGACCGCCTGATGGCAGGATAACCCAAGTGTAATGACTGCAGCAGTGTAACACGATGAACATTTTTTTTCTTTCCTCCTTAGCTTGTTCTGCATCAAAAATGTCTTTGATCCTTCAGAAAAAAACATATTCTGAATATACCTGAATTCAGCAGCTTGAATCTCACAGATGCCTCTTGGCATTCAGTGATTGCTTGGATGAATTTGCTTGTATGTTGTCTTCAATTTATATTACTTTTCCTTTCTTCCACTGTTTTGTCCTGGTAAGATTGCAAGTTTACTAGCATAGTTAGTGGCTACTTTCTCATACAGCCATGTTTGGAACATACACAGCTATGATTCAAAACAGATGGAAGACAAGCCAATAAACATATATAACCTTACCAAACCTTACCAAAGGCTACATTTAAAAATATATAAAATTCTGTTCCTGACTTTATGGTAGAAAAATGGCGTGTGTGTGTGAAGAAATAAAGATTATGGCAAAAAACTCTACATAAATAAAAACCTACTGGTATTTAAGGAGTGAAAGTAAATCTTTTAATAAATGATTCAATAAATACTTTAAAAATGCAATGGCAGCACAGCATAAAGGAGTTCCAAGGACAGCTCCACAACTTTTATAAAAGAAGAGCCAAAAAGACTTGTGTGAACATGACAGATCTCAGTATATACACATGTTGGGACTAGCAGACCAAAGAATAAGTGCTATCATGGATATAAAGGTACAGACTATAGTAAAATATGTAGCATCTTTGAGAGAGAGAATGTTTTTAAGATGTTATTTGCACAAATTGAAGCTAAAAGGAGGCAAGTTGAAGAATAATTTAAGGTCGCCCATCATTTCAAAAAGGATGCTACTTGCAAAGAACATGCTCCTCCCACAGGCAGTGGGTAGTACTGTGAAGGCACTGAAGTTCAGAAAGGATCAACTAGGAAATGTCTGACCTGTCCTGGGTCTCGGAATGGGTTGTCTGCAGACACTTATTGGTGCTCACATCCTAGCAGTTTCTATGTCCCTGTACAAATGCATTTAAACTAATTATAGTATGGATCACTCTCATGAGCCTAGAAGTAAGCTGAGGAGAAATCTTACATAACAAGAACTAAGGCGAAACTCATAAATCCACAAAAAGTAATCAAAGGACAAAGAAAAATTAAACAACCCTCCCCTCAAAACTTACATTCAACACAAACATAAAAAGTCACATTTCACATAATGCTGAGAATACCGCAGAGCAGTTAAGCAAAGTACAATATATGTTCCATCAATATGGAAAACTTTCTACGCATTATCCATACATAAAGGAGGTAAATTCTTCTGATATATCAAACTTCAGACCAGTTGCTATACTGTCTCACCTCTCCAAGATTCTTGAGAAATGCATTCACAAGCAGATAATGCATTACCTCTCCAACAGAACCTAACACACACACAACATGGATTTTATCCCAAACACAGTACTACAACTGCACTATCCTTCATCAGTACTGTATCACTGGCCCATGACAATAATAAACTAGTTTCATGTCTGTTCCTCAACCTGTCTAAAGCCTTTGACACAGTCTCCCATCCCCTCCTCCTAGACAAACTCTCTCACTTAGGATTCTCTCCTCCCACCATATCCTGGTTTTCCAGCTATCTCTCAAACTGCCAGCAAGCAGTTAAATGTCACTCTGCTCTGTCCCCCACCCTCTAAGTGTCCCAATGCGTGTCCCCCAAGGATCCATACTTGGGCCACTGCTCTTCAATATTTTCACCAACCTACTTTACACTTCTTGTCCTAACTCTACACTTGTACAATATGCTGATGATTTAACGGTCATCACCATTGCTGACAATCCATCTGACCTCCACTCTACTACCCAAGCATCTTTCAACACCATAGAGACATGGCTTTGTGATAAATGAATTCTCAACCATAAGAAAACTAAGCTCCTACTCTTCCTCCCAAAAAAGCTCATCAATCTCAAACTACATTTTCCATCCTATCTTGCAATAGTACTGTCATTACTGCTGACCCTAGCACTAAACTACTAGGAGTCATAATAGACTATCATCTTAAATTTGACCTCCAAATCACTACCTCCTCAAAAAGACTCACCAGAAACTAGGACTCCTTTACTGTAACAAAAGACATTTAACCAATACAGCCAGAATAACTCTCCCCATGCATTTCTTCTTCCCACCTTTCTCTATAGCTGTCAGTTATACACAAATCTTAATACCACACTCAATCAAACTTGAAACTACCTATAATAAAGTTGCTAGATTTGATGCAAACCAAACCTATAAGTCACACCATTGATCATCTCAAACAACTGAATTGCTCAAATTCCCTCATTTGCTGCTGCTACTACATCAACTGCTAATTATCCACTCCATCCTCTATCTACCATCTTTCTGCCCTAGCCTTCTATCAATTATATCTAAATATTCCCCAACCAGGACACCACGTAGCTCAGACCAAGACTTCCTACAGATCTATAAACCCAAAACCAAAACAGGGTGTTTACTATATAACTATAACCCTGCTGCAACTTGAAACCAACTACCCTAGAAATGAGGTCCCTTGACCAAACAAAGCATTTCAAACTAGCCACTCAGAAATACCTAATAAATAAATGGTCCTGCCACTGTAGTCACCCCCCCTGAAAATACACAACCCTAGATTCTGTCCCTCATCCCTCCTCTCTCTTCCACTGTCTACCTTAACAATCATCTACCTCTCTGTCTCTTTGCTTAACCACTTCATTACCTTACTACTCCCTCTGTACCTATACTGTATATAACCACTTAAGAATAATGAACACTGTATTCCTTGCATGACACTGTACCTAAGTTTTTGTGGTAAGACTTCTGATATTGTACCCTACTGCTTTTCTGTATGATTTATTGTTAATGTTTTTTGCAGTATGATCTCAAACATTGTACCCAACAGTTTTCTGTAAAATTTGGTGCAGCGGTAGTTTTGTCGCCTCACAGCAAGAGTTTCTCCGGTTTGATTCTCGGCTGGGGTGCCTTCTGTGTGGAGTCTGTATGTCCTTCCTGTGTTTGTGTGGGTTTCCACCAGGTGTTTCGATTTCCTCCCACGTTACAAAGACATGCATCTGGAGCATTTCTCCCCACGCCTTCGCTGAAAATCGGCTTTGTTCCAAGTCAGACTCTCCCGGTTAACAAATGATAAATAAATAAATTTATTGTAAATGTTACCTCACTAATGAATTGTTTAGCTGCAAATGAAAATTGTCTTACTGACTGTTAAGTAAAATGTACATATTGACTCCGGAGCTTTTCTCCTCAGGTCTCCACTGAAAACGAGCTGAACGCTCAGCTGGACTAACACGGTTAACAAATGTAAAATAAATAAATAAAATAAATAAATAATTATTGGGCAAGAAAAAATGATGCTAAAGGTTTCCTTCATTTGTTAATACAAAAGCATTTTCACAGCACAAAAAAAAAAAAATCAAACACGTCAGTTTCTCATTGTAAGCAGAGAAGATTACCATGAAGTTCAATCTGCTGTGGGAGACAGGACTATCACACACTACTAAAAAATCACTTTTCTTTGCCTTTTTCACCTGACATTCTCTTCTTTCCCTACTGTGCAACAGTAACTACACAAAACCTCACTGTAACACTCGCATATTATTTCAGTTGAAATCAACAACGATGCACTCCCAATTGTATGGTAATGGCAGTATAAAGCTGGTTGCGTATATTATTCATATTAGGTTATGCAAATAAGAACTTGTATGAAAAGTTCAAAGAAAAGGGAAACACGTTTGCACTCTTTTTACCTAAGACAACTCAAAGGAACTGTTTTTCAAAACTAATCATGAAATATACATTCATTAATTGAACAGAAAGCAGAACAAAAAACACACATAATAAAAATAAACTGCAATATAAGGACTAATAATAACAATCAATCTTTGGAAGAGTGAGTTGTGAAGTGTCATACCACTTGCATTTCATGATCAAATTAACCATTCTCTTAAATATGTAACCTATGTGTATTTTTCTTTTGATTTTGTTTAATTGCTAAATATTACTGTATACTGCATTTTAAATGTTTATCTGTTTGGAGCTTTTCTCCCCAGGCCTCCGCTGAAAATGGATATGTATCCAGTCGGACTTTCCCGGTTAACAAATGTAAAATAAATAAATAAATAAATAAATCATACCTCTTCCAGAAGTCATTGCTCAATTGTCTGCAACAGATTACAGACCTACTGCACCACCTCTGCCCACTTGCAAAAACTCAAGAAAAAGATTATCTACGAATAGTAAGTAATTGCAAACAAAAATATCTTCTTACTCATTGATAGCACGGCTTCCAATCCAAATGTAGCACTCAAACTGCAATCTTTATATTTAATTCTCATACTTATGCCACTACAGAGAAACAACTGGTTGCAGGAGCTATATTTTTGACCAAAAAAACCTCTTGACTCTAATGCTCAGAACATATTGATAAACATACTGTTAGATTATGGGTTTTCCAGAGAAGTAAGGGAGTGGTTTACACATGGCTGACATTGGCACATATATATATATATATATATATATATATACATATGTGGTGTTCCACAAGGTTCTGTTCCAAGACGTGCAATATTTTTCTTATATTTCAATTAGGGTTGCCACCTTTCATTGTAGCTAAAACCGGCATAGGGGCACACCCCTCACATCACCTGTAACCCTGCCCAGTCACACCCCTCCCACACACTTTCCGCCCATTTTGTGATATTACTCTGATGTCAGCTGATGGGAGACCTTCTTTTTCCATTTCTGATGCCCACTTTCAATGATTTACTATGCTTTTCTGTAAAAAAGCATTGTAAATTAGCTGATTTAACAAACTCCGATAGTCTGTTTCCTTTTTTGAAAAAGAATACTGGAGTTTGTATAGTGTTTTCCGGATTACCGGAGAATCAATTTGATTTCAGGATAGTCTGGAAAAAAATGGATAGGTGGCAACCCTAATTTCAATAGACTACCATGGGATTTGTCCAAGTTAAATGTATTATGCAGATTATACTGTAATAACTAAAAACCACAAGAATTTGCATTACTTATCCAATAGCCTCCAAAACAATTTTCCCAAAATCTGAAAATGGATTAAAACAGATTATAAATACTACCAAGTCAACAACTACAGTATTCTGTGCCACCAAAATGAACTAATATCACTTCTCTGCTCAATAACTACCCTTCAGGTGCAAAAATTCCAAATTCCAGATACCATAAATATTCTTGCATAGGCATGAATGTTTCACTCTCCTTCCATAACCACTAGGGTAGTCTCACACAACTCAAAGTAGCCTAAAAGATCACAACCTACACAATCCAAAAGCAAGAAAATCCATTGACATTGCCGTTAATGTTATATCACCAGCATTAAAAATGCACTACCCATCATGGGTCTATGTGAGAAGCTTGAGTTTTCAGAAACTCGAAATTCATACTGTTGAGACAATATGATTGGGTTTCTGAAAACTCAAACTTCAAAAAATAACAAAAATCTACCTTTTTTCTACATTTTTGCAGGTGAAAGCCCCCCCTGCAATCCCCATGTGGGAGGCTGCACCCCCACAAACCTGCATATTATAAACTCCGAGATCGTACTATAGTGTGGAAAAGGGTAAATTGCCCTATCTTCATCTACCACTATCTCCATTCAAAAGCTTGAAGTTTTCGGAAAGTCGATCATATTGTCTCGAACAAATCAATTTAGAGTTTCGGAGAACTCGAGCTTCTGATAAGGACCCCCATCACAGCTCTCCTCTCTACTGAAAATATAACCTTATTCAGATCAATATAAACATGATTCTTGGTTTAATTTCTCTTGCTAACCAACCAAATACCACTGCCGCACAGTCAAAAGGGCTAAATGATTGTCAGTTGCTGCCAGGACCATGTATCATCTTAAAACTCTTACAGTCAAATTACTGAAAGAATGCTACTGCCCTTCCCTAGACACATTATCAACCTCATACTTAATTCCCTTCATCACAGTAACAATCTGAAACTTGAGAAATCAAAAGTTATACTAGCTACCTGTGAAAAATCATTTTGCATACTTGACTGGCAGCACAGAACACACTTCCCTAGGAATTAACTGAAGCAGACAATGTCCAGGTCTTCAAAAATAAACTAAAGTCCTACTTAGGAAGTAGCTTAGCTTTTCTATACCTCCCAGTTCCTTAAAGCATTTTACCATGTTCTTCTCTTCCTCGCACTTGATTCTTTGAATTTTAAACAATGTTTGTAAGTTACTTATATAGTATCAACAATGTATGTAAAGCTATATATAGTTAACTGTTGACACAATGCAGCTTCTCCCAGTCTCATTGCATACATTTAAATGTCTGCTCTGTGTTACTCTTTACATGTTCATTTCTTGAATATTACTATCATTCTTTAAAAAGTACAAAATATTTTGGTGATGTGTTATTAACCATGTACAGATAAAGCAGTTGCGTATACTTACCATAAATGTGGAAGTTCAAGTGTATTCACTGTTTTAGTCCTAACGTGTGGGATTTCCTGCAGTAGAAGCCATTGGCTGGCCTGACTACAAGAGAAACATTTCCCTCCTCCAGGAACCCTGTCCAACATTGTCACTATGCTTAGGTACAAGGGGAGTTAGCTGGTGCCATGACCTCAGTACTTTTCTTGCCCCCACAAATAGCAGCCCCCCAGAGGGACCCTGAGGTCAGGGGTCTGGAATACTGAAGCCCAGGCAAAGGAAGATTTGAAAGAGGGTTAATCTGATTGAGAAGAAAATTGCCCCAGCCTACCCTGTAGACTGGGGGGGGGTGAAGAATACTGCAACAGTGACTAGACTCGAACATCTATATTTATGGTAAGTATTTACAAGTGTACTATGCTCTTCATGTTTCACTGCTGCAGTCCTAACTTGTAGGATGATCCCCAAAGCTGAAAGGAAGGGAGGATGGAAGATTAAGGAGAGGCGAAGATGCCCTCTAAGATGGCAGTGACTTGGAAAAGGTTGAAAGGTGGTACTGTTTGATAAAGGTATGCACTGAAGACAAGTTGCAACCTCCAAAATGTCTTTTATCGGCACCCATTTAAGGAAAGCAGTAGAGACAGCAGTAGCTCTTGTAGAATGCGTCTTCACAGCATCAGGGGGTTTCTTACCATGTTGATTGTAACAGATGGAAATACAATGGGTGATCATTTGCTTAGAAACGGTTTTCCCCTCCGAGCTAGTGAGAAAGACCACTGCTCTGATTTTCTGATAGTCTTGGCTCTTTCTAAGTAGTAACGGAACTGGCTATCTACATACAAGGAATGGAGTATCCTTTCCTCCTTGTTTTGGCGGGTTGGAGAAGAAGTTAGGCAAATGTATGGCTTGATTTAAGGAGATATCTGTCACCACTTTGGGCATAAAGGAGGGATAAGTCCTGAGTGAGACTATGAGTGAAAGATGAGGAACGGTTCCACAAACATGACGGCCTGAAGCTCAGAAAGCCTTCGAGCAGAGGCGATGGCTAAAAAGAGGGCAGTCTGCCAGGTCAAACAATTTATCTCAGAAGTAGCAGCTGGTTCAAATGGCGGAAGGGTAAGTTTTTCCAACACAAAACTGAGGTCCAAGGGTGGGAGCAGAGGCTTTCTGGGTGGCCTGATGTGAACCACCCCTCTCAGAAACTTTTTCATGGGGGGGTGAGAAAACATGGGATGCTGAGTAGGTATGTAGGATGTAGCATTATTTTTTATGGTGGAGTAAGAGAGACCTCTGTCAAAAAGGCTGGCAAAATAGGCCAGAATGACAGGAATCTTGGCTAGGTGATGATTTTGTGCTTTTTTCCCACATCGAAGAGAGAATCTTTTCCATTTGGCAAAGTAAGATTTCCTTGTGCAAAGGTCTTCTGGCCTCTTTTAGAAAATCCTGAACCTGCTTGTCAAGGAGAGGATCCTTCCATGAAGTTAAGATATTCTCCATGTAGACAATTTGAGGGTCTGCAGGTTGAGGTGTACAATCTTGTCCTAGTCCTGTGTCAACAGGTCCATTCTCTACAGTAGCTGCCATGGTTCCATGCTGGTATGCAGAGTAGCAGAGGGTGCCAGGGCTGCCTGGGCCAATCTACAGCTATTGGTATTATTTCAAGCCCCTCTTCTCCTGTCTTTAGTAAGACCCTGGGGAGCAGAGGTATTGGATTGAACGCACAGAGAAAGAGGCCTGTCTGAATAAAAGACAAGGCATCCATCTTCCAGGCTGATGGAACGTCATTTCTGGAGCAAAACTTTTTCAAATGCTCATTTTCCTTGGTGGCGGAAAGGTCTACCAGTGGCACACCCCATTTTTTGGCTACACTGAGAAATACTTCTCAATGTAGTCACCACTCATGAGGGTCTGACAGGCTTCTGCTGAGTTGATCTGCTAGCTGGTTGTGTACACCTGGTAGGTACTGTATCATGAAATGTAATCCTACGGAGTGTGCTGTTTCTCAAACATCCACTGCTAGGAGGCAAAGTGGGTAAGAGTGGCTCTCCCCACTGGATGTTTATGTACCACATAAGTGTGGTACTGTCTTGTCTTCACTAACAGTACTCCTGGCTTCCATTTCTCTTTGAAGGATATCAGGCCATTTTGGACTGCCATATGTTATTTTAGATTTATGTGTTTGTGTCTGAACTTGGAGTCCCACTTTCTTTGAGACTGGTGGTAGCTGAAGTGGGATTCTCAGGCTACTCCTGATGCTTCTGTTGTCAGAGTTTGCCCCTGACAGGTGAATCTGAAGGGGAGACATGGGGGTGAGGGAGCAAACCTGGGTCCACCAGGTGAATTCCTTCCTGAGACAAGGAATCAGCTTTATCTTGGCTGTGAGAGGCTGTGAATGTCAGCACCACACATTCTTGTAGTGCCATTGCAGTTTCCTCATGTGCAGACTGGCCAGGGGAATCATGAGGATGCAAAAGGCCATGTAACCCAAGGCCCTGAGCTACTCTCTGGCTGTGATGTAATCCCTGACCATGATAATTTTAAAGTACAGGGTCAAGAAGGAGACCTTGTTTGGTGGTAAGAAGGCCTTCTGGAGAGCTGAATCCAGTAAAGCCCCTAGGAATACAATACTGGTTGATGGGTCTTTTTGAGATTTCTGTGCATCAACAGTGAACCCCATGGAGGTTAAAAGGTTCTGGATAAACAAGTCTGATGTGAGTTTTTTTAAGCTTGTTGCCTGGATAAGGCAGTCATCCAAGTAAGATCCATTTTGTTCTGCAGAATGCTATCAGTGGGGCTAGGCAGTTTGTAAAGACCCTGGCAGCAGCAGACAAAGGGCAGACCACAGAACTGATAATGCCTGGCACCTGCTCTGAAGCACAAGAAGCTTCTGTATGATTCCTCTATGTGAATATGCAAGTATGCATCTTTTAGATCCAGGGTAACCATGAAGGCATTTGGAGAGATCATGAGCAGAAGTTTTTGAAAGATTAACATCTTGAATTTTGGAACCTGCAGGAATTGGTGGAGTCTTGACAGGTTCAGTATTAACCATGAAGTGCCTTCTTTTCTGGGTACAAGGAAGAGGCTGGAGTAAAATCCTCTTCCATTTAAGCATTCTGGTACCAGTTACACTGAGCCCTGAGCACACAGCAACTCTATCTGGGTCAGTGCCTCTGATTTTTGGTTTGGTGGAATGTCTGGGAAGCCTGAGGGTTTCACGGGTTGCTTGAAGTTGAGTTTGTAACCCTTTGATATAACATTTAGCACTCACTGCTTTGTAGTAATAAGCATCTAGTTTTTGAGGAAAAATGATGGCCTCCATCCTAGCCTGGGAGAGGGGGTGCTGAGGGGGGAGGGGTTAGGGAGTACCATGGATGAATCATAGTTGCTCCCTGCTGGGAACTCTGGTCTTGAAGCCCCTAGCCTAATTGCTTCTGAATGCCATTGCCTGGGTATTTGGTGCTGTCTTTGTCTCTTTTCCCTATATGGCTTTCTTTACCTAGCCTTAGATTGGGAAGGAAAGGACCAGTGCTTAGTACGGTAGTATCTGCTGAAACGTGGAGGCTGGACTTGAAGAAAGTCCTTAACAGTCTGCAGACCTGGCCTTGCCCTCCATTTTCTTGGGTACAGCCTCAGCCTTGGGGCCACACAGATTGTTCAAAGGGGCGTCCAGAACATTGGATATGACATGTATTGGAAGGGACTGCTCCCTCAGCCAAGCATGTCCTCTGATGACAGAGCCTGTAGCTGCAGCCCTACTGGAAGCTTCCACAGTGTCATAGCCACAGTGCAGGGAGTATTTTGCTACCTGAGAACAAGAATTATAAAGGTCCAATAACTCCTTAGAGAACTCTTGTTCTCTATTCCCATCAGTTTCTGCTTCATCTGATCCAGAAGAGCTTATTGGTATATAATCATGTGAAGTTCTCTATTCCCATCAGTTTCTGCTTCATCTGATCCAGAACAGCTTATTGGTATAATCATGTGAAACTGGCAATTCAAGGCCCTCATAGAGAGGGTAGTACATGTGTAAACCTTTTTGTCAAATCTGTCTAAGGCCCTACCTTTTTGTCTCTGTGGGCTAAGTTATTTTGAAAGAGCTAGCTTTGGCTCCTTTAGGGCCACAGGTCACAACCCTTGAGGGCTCCTACAGGGTAGATAAAAAAGATGTTTGTGTGAAACCAGAACCCTATAATACCTATCAGACTTTCTAGGACCCTGAGGCAGGGAGTCTGGTTTTAAAGAGTAGTCCTGAAACACATCGTCCACCACCTCTAAAACAGGTTATATGGTGAGGGGTTTGTGTCCAGGGTGGTTAAGAAATTTCCTAATTCTTTTCTGTGATTGAGGGTAGTCTCATGCTTCCTACTGAAAGTGTTCCCTCAAGTGTGCAGGGTTTCCTCAAAGGAAATATCCTCAGAAGGGGTGGCTGAAGCCAGGTTCTCCTCTCAGCCTGAAATTCCAAAGGAGGCAATAGAAACACCTTCTTCAAGGCAGAGATCTCCTGGACAAAATCATCATCTGACTCAAAGGGGTCAGAAAGGTCTTCTGGAGGGGTGTTCTTTTTTCCTTTTACCTGGGAAGGACTTAGGGCAAGGCTGTCTGGATCTAACTAGAGACAGTAGGTCTTCAGATAATCTCAGAAGATCCAGTTGGTAAGCCTGGGAATGGAAGCTAGGAAATCTAGGCTGGGGCTAGGAGGGAGCAACTTTATGAGTGGCCTTAGCTTAGGTCTGAAGCAGATATCTGATACAGAATGGCTGCCCAGCTCTTGTAGAAGAAAAGTTGTTGCAATGTCCTGGCAATGTGAAAAGCTGTTGGTCTTAGTGCAGTCAGAAGCCAGGGCCTGCAAAGCTGTCCCAGATCCAACAGAAGAACTAAGTCCTATGGCTTGAAAAGATGTTGAGGGACTAGTAGGCATATCGGACTCCTAACAGGTCTTGATAGAGGCCTTCACTATCACCTTTGTTGCAAAGGGGGGCTCTGAAAGCACCTCACCTTCTTTAGCGATAACACGCCTAGGAGGACCGACAACGAGCAGGTGGTATCTGAAGCCCTATGCCTGGGGTATTTTTCCTTATCCCTTTTTCATTTATGGCTATGTACTTCAGATCGACTGGCAGATGCCACAGGACACAAATGGCCTGACAACTCAATAAGGTGTCCAACTAGAATACTGGCCCTATGCCTAGTGGTCCAGCTATTAAATCAGACAGAAAAATGACAGTTGGGAATGTCGTGTTCCAGGCCCAAGCAAGTCATGCAAAAGGAGTTGAAGTCCCAGTGTGGAATCTGTTCGCCACAGTGGAGACAATTATTAATTTTCTCTGACATTAGTCAAAAGATACATAAAAGGTTCCTCAGTGGGCTACTTAGCTTTTTGTAGTCTTCTTTTTCTGGTGCACACTTGCCGACACACTGACTGGCACTCTTCTTTGGGCTCCGACGGCAAGAAAGAACTAAGTCATAGCACTGACCAACTCCCCTTACACCCAACTGTAGTGATGTTGGATGCACAGCTGCTGGCTTCTGGAGGAGGTAAATTTTTTTCTGGTAGTCAAGCCGGCCACTAGCTTCTATGGTGAGAAATCCCACAGTTTAGGACTGCAATACTGAAACACAAACAACACCTGCATTTACCCACAACTACTGCCAACTTAACTTTCTCTCAAAATGTTAAACACATAGGAAATATATTCACCTGCAATTTTATCTGGACTTTTAAAACTTATGAAATTATTTTGTCTGAAACATATGATTTGGACATGGCTGAACTGGATCCTGTACCAGTCCACTCACCCAATTAACAAACAAACTTATTACTTAAATAAGTAGTTGGGGTAAATACCACATAACCCATACTCCAAACACTGATTATAGCTTAAATTACTCTATAACTATAACTCTATGACTGATAGAGTTGAAGGTGCATTACTGTAAGGTAAGTTCCACTATCAGTGCAGAAACTATTCTTAAAGGCATACATGACTGACTTTAAAGAATGTTATTCTAAACTGCAACATGTTAGCAAAAGGAAATGTCATCAACCACATCCCCATCACTGATGACCTCACATGGTGGTGGTTACTGCAGTTCTCCTGTAAACTACTGAAAACTCAGAATATACTGCAAGAGTGGTAACTCAAGCGAATTCCACTGGTGATATAAAACTCCGATGACCCCAAGTTACCAGAGTTCAGTTTTTAGCTTAGCAATTTTTGGAATTGATGTGAGAGGAGAGAGGAATTATTAAGCAATAACCCATGACTGGGTGTGGGTAGTGCTAGATTTACCCACATTTGCTATGGCTTGATCATGAGGGGCAAACCCCAAGTGATGAAACAAAGACAACTGTGGGTAAATTCAGCATTACCCAAAACCAGAAGTGGGTTACTGATATTATGTAATGACATTATTTAAGAAAGAAATGACTTACCTTTCTTAAATAATGTCTTTGTATAATGGTGTTGTAGTTCCACCACATTTTTCCCAGTTCATCGTGTTTTTTGATGTACTGCGCATGTGTATAGGGCTTGCATTCCCACGCTTGCAAAGTACATCAGTGCTGTAAATAGGAAAAAGGACTTGGGGATGGATGAAGAAAAAATGTGGATGTTCTCCAAACATCTGGACAGTTCAGAGGTATGACTGACTACTGAGACAGCACAAAAATACAAGGAAAATTAGGTATGTTTCTGTTTCTTTGGTTTTACAGAACATACCTGATTTTTCTTGTATTTGGTCTGTAATTGGTAATATATATCAAGAGAAAAGTATGGCCACTGAAGTAAGAAATGGCCAGACTTTTTTTTATTGGTATATGTTCAATTACAACAGGCATGCTGGTTGGGCTGACCAATCAGCTTTCATGTTTCTTTAATACTAATAAGAAGTCATTGTATAATAAGACATAGCCTGCTTGCCTCTGTTTCGTGAAGGGAAAAGGGCTGTGGGGAATCTAATGAAGGCAAAACCATCACGGTGTTGCTGGTGGTGATACGCAAGATCCCAGTAATCATGATCAGTTCTGCTCATAGTGACATGCAAAAGGGGCACGGTTCATCCAGTGTCTCCTGAGTGTTGAGACTTAAGTAAAAAAAATAACAGCCCCCTTTGACAATGGTACCATTCCTGGCAGGTTTGACACTTGTCCCCATGGAATGAACAGATAGAAGAGCTCTTGTTAGAGCACAAAATAATAGGCCAAATGACCTGAGTGGTGGGAGGTCTAGATAGACGTTCAACCGATTAACTGGAGCAAAATATTGTAAAAATTCACTGCCTGATACTCTCAGCAAGGGATCTAAATAGAAATGTACATGGTAAATCTAAACCATGTAAAGGTAGTCTAGATAACAGTATAAGTAAACTACTAATAAAACCATTCTCAAAACTGGTTCTTCAAGACAGTAGTCCAACTGGACTGGCACCATTTAGTGTGTACCATGACAGAGGACATCCACTGAATGTTCATTCCCCACTGTGACAGGACTATATCATAATCAGGAAACAAATGTAAAACAGAGATTTTTGTCCTGCAACTTTTATTTCACTACTTCTCTGGTCACTGTGCATTTTTTAATGCTTCTTGGAAAAGTGATGTTCTGTTTCCGTATACTGCTTTCTTTTCAGTTTACAAATACATCAGCTATCTGCTAGAAGACAAGAAATTACATGAGTTACATACAAACAAAATAATCATCGTGAAATGCATTTTACAATAGTACATGCGGCAGTGTTGTTGCCTCACAGCAAGAGGTTCTCCTGTTCGATTCTCGGCTTGGGTTGGGAGTGCCTTCTGTGTGGAGTCTGCATGTCCTCCTCGCATTCGAAAGACATGCGTTGAAGGTTGGGCGTCGGGCTGGCAACTCGACACCATAAAAAACAACTGCCAATCATTAGCGGACCGGAGTTCCTGAGTTCCGCTGTGGCGACCACTAACCGGGAAAAGCCGAAAGACAAAACAACATTTGCAAAGCAGAGTACAGACCTTGCTAATGGAATTTTTTTACTGTCAATTTTACAGATGAAAATTCTATACCTGGAAACTGTTGGTGTAACAGGAATCTGGAGCCTGTAAAATAATCCCTGCTGAATAAATACCAAGTCAAATGATGTTGAACTGTGGTCATATTCAACCATAAGCCAACATATAATTAGCAATAAAGTTAGTTATGCATAATGTCTGGAAGCAAACTGTAAAAAGATTTACACCACCAAATATAATTATCATATACGAACTACTTTACAAACTAAAATTTAGTATCTACCCTGATAATGTACCCCAAATCTGGCAAATCATTTTGTAACGAGACTTCCAATTCTTTCTTATGAAAATTAAATTTAAACAAATGGAAGTCTTATTAAGGAGACTGAGCTGTAGAACAACTGGGAGCACAAGCTGATGAAAAGACATAGTTTAGAAAGACAAACTGCTCAAAAAGAAGGTAAAGGAGAAATTGTTTTTTTAAATAATTTTGCAGCCAGGCAGCTTGTTGTCACCACACAGATGGAGGGTGATGTGTGTATTTAAACACCCCAAGCCTGAAATCAGCTTACATTTCCCCAACTGGAAATGTCCTAAACTCCACATATTTACCTTACACAGTCATAAAAACGAAAAAGCTCAGAAACGGCTTGCTTACTGCTCACAAGACATTTTACAGTGTGTGACTTGCATTACATTAAATCACAACTATGACATATACAGAGCAAAGCCTATCAAGCAACATGAAGCAACACAGTGCATCTTTACTGCTAGTGTTCTAAAATAAGCTTATGCCACAATACTGTGTGCAATAAGTGACAAAAAGCTATTCACACTGCATATATTATGTTCCACTTAATACTGCACTAATAGTAACAAATGTTCACCAGTTTTCCAACCTATAGGAAACAGCAGGTGAAAATGGGGAAATTTACATCTAGCTATCACACGATCTATACAGGTGCCCCTCAGGGATGTGTGCTCTCCCCACTGCTATTCTCCCTCTACACTAATGACTACATCTCTAAGGACCCCTCTGTCAAACTTATAAAATACGCAGATCATGCAACTATCATCGGGCTCATCAGGAATAGTGATGAGTCTGCATACAGATGGAGGTTGAGCAGCTGGCCCTTTGGTGTAGTCAGAATAATGTGTAACTGAACGCTATTAAAACTGGTGAGATGACAGTGGACTTTAGGAGTGGTACTACAACATTATCCCCCCTCTTTATATTTAATACTGCTGTCAGCTGTGGAATCGTTCAAGTTTTTGGGATCTATAATCTCCTGGGACTTGATGTGGGAGACCAATGTAGGGTCCATCATAAAAAAGGCACAACAGCGAATGTACTTTCTGCGATAGCTGAGGATGTTCAACCTCCCACAGGAACTGTTGATTAGTTATTGAGTCCATTCTCAGCTCATCCACAACAGTGTGGTTTGGATCTCTGTCTAATCATGACAAAAATACGTTACATTAAATGGTCAGTTCTGCCGAAAATATCATTGGTGCTACTTTGCTCTCCTTACAGGACCTATACTACTTCAGAGTCATGAAAAGGGCAGGGAAGATCATCACCAACCCTTCACATCCAGGTCACCATCTTTTTTGAACTATTACCATCAGCCAGGCATTATAGATTAATACGTACCAAAACAAGCAGATATAAATACAGTTTTGTTTTCCACAGGCCATCAAGTTCATAAACAGTTAACTCAGCCTATTAGGGTGGGGTATTCTTTTTCCTAAGCTTCCAATGATTCTGCAGTATGTTTACATATTGTTAATGCTCGTTTCTTTCACAGTTTACTTCAGTATTTCATGCAATGACCTGAACTTTACACCTTGTATGTATATGTATATTTACTTTTTTTTGTCTTGTTCTTAATAGTTGCATGTATGTTGTTTCTCTTGTTCTTAATAGTTGTATGTATGTCATTTATGTAATTCATACTTGGAGAGTCACTGAAACCGGAGTCAAATTTCTTGTATGTGTGCATACTTGGTCAATAAATGTGATTCTTGTGTGTTGACAAAGGGTTTTTTTTTGTTTGTTTTACAGGCATGGCTGAAATTATGATACACAAGGCCACCCACTCAGTGGAGCGAGAAAGAAACTGCTTATGTGAGGGCAAAATTAACAGTTAGATGGACACACAGTCTGGTTAGTGGAATGTTGAAAAAAAGTAAACAAGCAGCAGTAAGTAAACGAATAACCATGTCATGTCCAGATGTGTGTAGTGTTCTAACGTTGGGCAACAGTGAATTCTCGGAGATAAAGCTGATGACAAAGAACTTGAGGGACAGGGTCACCAGTTGGAGGTGTTTTAATGAAAAGGAATTTTCACTAGAGACAAGGAGGAGGCTCTAGTCCAGCATTAGGTCTGACAGTAATGCATGAGCAGACTGCAGGCATTGAATGTACAGTATACAGTACAGATGGGTTTTTCCAATCTGTTTAATATGGAAAAGACATTTTGTAACCACATGGTGGGGCAGGAATACATAAGTGATGCCTACAGTCTACTAACGATAGAATGGAGCTAGTGGTGAAATGGTACATAACATATGGATAAAAAGATCATCCATGGAGAGAAAAGAGAAGACATCAGTCAGACACCTTGGACAAGGGCTGCATTTAGCTTGTAAAGGAAGTATATGGAATCAAAGATAACGCTAAAAATATATAAATCTGCAATTATTCAAGGGCCCAGAAGAGAGGGACCATTAAAGGACAAGACTTAAATCTTCCTCTGTGGTACATTGCCCATTTCTTGTCTGATACGAATACAAAGTGCTAAGAACCAGAATTCAAGAGTGCACAGATTATTTTACAGCTTGTCAGCTAGGAATTTACAGGTCATAACAGTTGAGTATATAATGAATGTAGCTGAATAAAAAATTATTTCTGGCTGCAGTCCAGGAAAACTATGACATACGCAGTAAACCACAGGAAGCAACACAGTGCACTTTTATTGCTGATGCCCAGAACAACAATGGTGAAGAGGCCAAGCTGCAGCAGGAATTCTGAGAGCAGCAGATGTTCATTTTAATTTATCTTGCTGGCTAAAACACTCATCCCATCTAGTGGACAACTAATAGGTGCACTGTGACATTTTATGCTGCTTGGGACAGAGGAAGTTGCACCTCATGATGTGGTCTATGAAACGTTATAAAACAATCATTCTGTAGCTCTGCAGGGATACAGACACAGAAGAGCAGCTAGTGGGGGTAATTGCTTTTTTTGTATGAGAACATATCAATTACAACTACCTTCCAGGTGCAACTGTTAAAGAAATGCAGAACTGCAAAATCTGTAGCCCAGACATACAAATGCCTCTGTAACATAAATGATTACTTGGTTCAGGTGCTACAGTGAGGACACACCACCATCCCAGGAGGAGAATGGGACAGTTACTGTATGAAGGTTGCAGTTTCAGAGGCTGTAAAGGGATGGGGAAGGATAAAAAGAGTAAGAGCATTAGTAGTGGACATGGAATCGGAAATAAGCAGCTTTCACTTTATGTTTGCTGTTTGTCATGCATTAAGGATATTATCTAGCACTGTTGTCAAGAAATATGTTCACTACAGCCCAAAAGTTTCTGCCCTTTACAGGCCAGATATAAGTCACAAAAAACACATCAGTGGGGAAATCTTTCTTGGAAAATAACATTTATTTAATTAATGACCATAACAGAGATTTGGATGAGCAGTTCATAACTGTAGGACTAATGGCAACAGGTGGTAGCCTAGTATCTGAAATGTTCCCAGGTTAAGAAGTTCCTCCCCTTAAGCCATAATGCCCTACCTGGTCTCCAGTTATTTTGTATGCTGCAGAAAGTGAACAAAAACAAAGAAAGATTAACTTCTAAACCAAGTCAGCAAAAGATGAAGGAAGGTGTATAGGTATGTACTAGAGTTATCATTATGGTAAGTAAATAACTTTCATAATTGGCATGGGATGTTTACCCTCGCTCATAGCAGGACAGAGTCAAAAGCTTATCTTTCTGAATGGTCTCCTTCATAGGAATACACCTCTGACTACTGAGGTCCTGAATGAAGACCCAGAACTGGATATCATGTCTGCCTTACTGTGTTTGGAAAAATTATTCGGCCAAGACCAAGAAGCATGCTGAACAAATGTCATCCATGGCTGTATTGCAAAGGAAGGATTTACGACATACTCATTATTCCAGCTAAATAAGCACTAGGTTCAGAGGATAAAGGCTTATTAGAACTAGAAGCTAGATTTAGTAGGTACTTTAGGCATAAAAGGCTGGTTCACCTTGTATATTCTATCCTTCTGGGAATCCAAGCAAAGAGGGTGCACTGATAAAACCTGTAACTAAAACTCTTAGCTGAAACAATGGCTACTTGGAAAGAGTTTTCTAAAACAAAAATCTCTGTTACTAAAAAACTATAGGGGTGGGTGGTCTTTAATGCAAAATACAAGTCCCATGGTGCAGCAGGATACTTGACAGAAGGTCTCAGAGGAAAACTAGTCTTTAAAATAGGCTTTACATATTTCTAAGGAAGTTGAAGACATGAATTCTGACCCTGATGAAAATGAAATAGACTAGATAGGTGTACTTTTATAGATGAATAGCTAAGACCTGTGTCAAAGATTTGTAATAGATATTCTATGACTGCAAGCACATTAGAAGTAAACAGAACCAGCGCTGCAGAATTATACCTTTGATATGAAAAGGAAAATAAATACATGTATTACTGATATTATTAGCCATGGTTAACATTAGTATTATTGTTACTCCATTTAATAATTCTGCCTTCAAATATGGCTGTGTATTAATCTTATTTCCTGGCATATAACACAACAAAAGCAGTGAAAAACAGAGGGCATTTAAAAAATGCATCCTGCCTTCAACAAAAGGCATGCAATTAAAAGTTTGTTTCCCCTAAAAAAAGATGCCTCTGGAATGTTCATTAACAAATATGCAACATGAGCTTGAAACACAGGACCTCAACTGCTAAGCATCTGCCTAATGTCTAAAAAAAAAAAGACAGTATCCTGTCTTCTGTACAGTCAAAAAGGTACCGTAAACACTCAAAACCACTGAGCTGGTACATGAAACTATATGCCTTTCTTTGTCAACGAGGTGTCAAGAGATCACAAATGGGTAATAAACTCACACCATGTAAAAAAAGTGATCTCTGCAATTCCCTGCTCTTGTGGGATGCGTTGTTAATCAAACAGATAATGAACTATGGCAAGATAAACAGTCAAGGCAATGGCTAGACTTTAGAAAATAACAATTCTAAAACCCTCAATGTCCTGTAAAGATGTATACTGTAGTGGAACTGAACTTGGTCATTTTGAGTCAGTTACTCAGATGCACTCTGTTCAGCCAGACTTTGGAGCCGTCAGCCACAGATGTCAAGACTTTCACTGATTTCTCTACCCATACTTGTCTGATGTACCGAAAGGGCTCTGCTGAAGGACTGACACAGCTTTCTAAACTCTGGAAAAGGAACCAAAGACTATTAATATTGCATCATGCCAATACTAGGACTTGCAAATCCAAAAACGTAGACCCATTCTCAGTGAGCGAAAGTGGTCTGTGCCAGAAAGGGGCATTTATCCAGGGATCCCTACAACTGAACTGGATTTCTGCCTACAAGAGGAGCCGGCATTTAAGTGCCACAAAGTATCACCTGTTTTCTGGATCTCCCCAAAGTGAGATTGGACATAGTATGCAGAAGTATTTCACAGTGCCCATCAAAGACCAAAAGTCTTTAAGCCTCAACTCACTTGTTTGACCACTTGGTATATTGTATGTCTTAACATACTGCCAGCAACTACTGTAAGTAATTTGATTTTTTCCCCGACTTTAATGCTGTACAGCTAGTTAAGTTTTACTGCTTGGTGCTTACTAGAAGCTAAGCTAATAATTTATTTCTTATGTACTAATAAATTCTATTTTTTCACAAAATTCAACTTAGTGTATGTTAGCCGTTTTAATTTTGGCTCAACTGTAACCTAGAGCAATAGGATTTGGTAAAGGGGACAAACTGTGTCAAGCTAGGTTATTCTCACCCACAGACAAATGTACTGCTTATTACAGTCCAGCCCCAGTTGTTCTGTCAAACACTTTAGATGAAGCCCAAATGGGAAAACATGTCAATTTACTCTTATAGGTTTTTCCTTGTATTATCTTCTGAGCAGATGTGATGATCTTAACTACTCTAGAGGGTTCAACTGGGTCTCTGGTCAACAATGGAACAATATATATTATATTATATAATAAATAAATAAATATATATATATATATATATATATATATATATATATATATATATATATATATGGCTTTACCTCAAATTATCAAATACTTACTTTATCGAATCCCATTTCATTGACCCTCACGTCAACTGTCATTATATTGAACTCCCCAAACTACAAAAAAAAAACCCTGGGAAAGGAACCACTCGACCATCAGGACAAAAAAAAAAGAAAAAAAAAAACTCCAAAGGGGGGGCTGCAACCCCCCCCCCCAAATAAATATATCAACTCTGAGATCGCACAAGAGTGGAGGAAGGGCAAAGTTCACCATGGTGGCCAATGGTTTCCTTTCCTGGTGTTACTTTTTGTAACTCCGGGAGTTTGATATAATGTGAGTCGGTCAAGTGAGGTTCTATGCAATGGGATTTGATAATGTAAGTATTCGATATTTTGAAGTACATATAAACATTTAAGAAAAAAAAACACACACATACATGTGTGTGTGTGTGTGTGTATGTATGTATATAAATATATATATATATATATATATATATATATATGTATATGTGTGTGTGTGTATGTATGTATGTATATATATATATATATATATATATATATATATATATATATATATATATATATATATATAGGGTCTCTGACAAATCTTCAAGCGCTCAAAATTTTGAAAGTTACATGGTCTAGACCAAACATTCGAAATGTTAAGTTTTGGAAGCTTGGCTTTCAACGGTGACATACGGTGCAGATAGGGAGAATTTCCCTTTTCTGCACTGAAGTGTGGTCTCGGAGTTGGTATATATAAGTAGGGGGGTATGGGGGGTGCTAGGGGGCTTGCCTCCCTGCCCACGCTGTTAAAGTGTGATTTTCTTTTTTTTTTTTTTCCATTTGATGTTCGAACATCCAAATGTCGAACATTTGGTCTCGAAAATGTAATGTTCGACATTTTGGATGTTCGAACATTTAACATAGACCCTACACACACACACACACATATATATATATATATATATATATATATATATATATATATATATATATAAAAAACACACACACACACAAAGATGCATGCAAATATGGATATACTTCAAGATATTCAAGTACCAAAAGGTGAAATATAAAAACATTGACTCCAAAGGATTGAAACTAAAAAAAAAAAAAAAAAAAAATCACTTTTTTGTTGCACTCCCTGTGTGTGTGTGGGGAGGGTTGTGCCCCCACTCCCCCTCCTACTTGTATATACCAACGCTGAGATGGTGCAACAATGAGGAAAGAGCACATGGCTACACCCCACTGTTAAGCAACCTCACACACATTAATGCCAGCAGAAGTGATCATATGATTATTTGATCACATCTGCTGGCATTTAAAGACACTCGATACTACAAATGTTTGACTATAGGGAATGATATATATATATATATATATATATATATATATATATATATATACAGAGAGAGAGAGAGACACACACATCTAACCATATATAGAAATGTTTGTATGTGTGTGTATGTATATATATATATATATATATATATATATATATATATATTTTTTTTTTAAATATGTTCATACATGCCTGATGAGAAAAAGGAGGTCATTTACACAGAGAATGCAGCTCAAGTATGGGAGATCGAATTATAACTCTGTGACAAAATTGGAGAACAGTATGGAAGCGAGAATGGAGCTTTGTAGAACTCCACTACTATATGTTCTAGTATCATACCTGCTTTTCCACAGAACGAGTTGGAAAGTAGAGTTGAGGAAAGTTTTTAAGCTGTACGATGATCCTGTCACCAAAACTTTAGATATGTGTGCACATATGAACCTCACACATCTACTCGTGTGTATGTGAGTGTATATTCCAAGTGCATGAAAACATTCTAAAAACAGTTTATAAGGATGAATACAAACTGCTCCTAGGAAGACTCATGTGCATTTGAATAAACTAACACCAAAAGTACATCGCTCATCTATTTTTCCCAAGATTAGGTCACTTATACCATGACATGATGCTAATCCTAATTCTTCAACCACCACAGAACCCATGTTGAATACGGTAACCTACATACAATTACCTAACATTAGTATAGGACTAGCCTGGTCAGGAACAATGAATACTATACCTGTAACAATTTGCTAGCAGTGGCAGCACCCCCACCACTTCAGTAACATACAAATTAATGCCAAGAAAACTTCCCAGAAGATTACAATTCATAGGAAGATAAACAAAAAACAAGTGGGAAAGTAACTTTACTGTGATAGTGACTTCTCTTCGAAGATCTAATGACATGTACACCACCACAGAAATGTATTATCTTCTTTGTGTCAAGTTGCTGTAATGGTATATCATAATGTCTAGGATGGTTCACAACTGAAAAAAAGGGCATTTAGGAAGTGGCACAGATAAACTAGTTCATATGAATAAAACTACGAACAAAAATAATTATGGTCCACTGTACCTAAGCAGTTTTTTTTTTCAAATAAATCACAACTTTGCCATAAACTATCCTGACAGCATTTTCTTAGACCATTAATAATAAAAACATCATACTAAAATGGCACAGTTAATTAATAGATATACAGAGTAAATAACATATTAAAGAAATATCTGCACAAACACTAGCAAAGAGCTGAAGTACACAAAGCTTTCTTTTAGCTATCCTTGTATACCTTCAAAAGTACTAGTGATGTAAAAAGATACAAATGCCATCCATTGGGTACAAGTCTACCATGAAATAAACACTAAGAAGTCCCAAGACAGGGCGTAAACTTGCCAAAATATCGTAGAATAACTCTTGTGTATGTGACTGCATATTATCTGGACCATGACCAAAATATGCTTCTTTTGTGTTTACAGACAGGATAATGACTTCCAACAAGTAAATTTTAAAATGTAAACCGCTGTATAAGAATGAAAAATAAAACCAAAGCAACACTGGATAAGGAGCCTCTTAAGAACACAAAAATCCAATGTTTAACAACAGAAGAGGCTACACCACGACAGCTTTAAACTGAAACTCTGTTTTATTCCACTGCAGTTAAAAAGTAAGTGCTTTCACGTTGCTAGAACGCTTCTTCAGACTTCAATGATTGCTTTAACAAAAACTAAATACTTTATACCATTTCATGAACACACCTATCAATTAACTAATTATAGATTTAAAGACATAGACTTGATTAAAGCAGGACTGATGCATGTATATAATGAAATATCTATACATAAATATAAAAACTGTAAAAAATATATATAAAAATATATATATGTATATATCCATATGCACACACACATACACTAAACCCACATAAAAAACATATACAAAAAATATAAAAATATATATATATATATATATATATATATATATATATATATATATATACATACACGTGTGTGGATACACATGATAAAATATTAATAGCAAATATATAAACCAATACTAACAAATATAGAAAGAACTTCCAACATTTACATGGTTGCTTAATGTTTACAAGGGCGGGCGGCTAAGAATGGTTTGAGTGTGACTTTCATTCAAGCCATGCCCTTTATAAGTTTGCAATCTTATTATCCATTTGTTTTCTCTTTCCTCTGTATAGTTCTTAATATTAAAATAAACGGACAAACTGTTGATAATATAACCAAATGAACCAGGAATCCAGGACACCAGTTGAGAGATGAAAAAACAAAAATCTGTTTATTGTAACCAAAAGTTTAAGCGCTTTCATCTCATTGTAGAGACTTCATCAGAAACAATGAATCACATTTAATTACACTTTTTATAGCCCTTCAATAAATGACATCACACATTTAATTAAAAATTTAAACAAACATAACCCTAAAAAACCTAAAAATATGTATCAACCCAATTGTATTTGATACATAAATATTTATACATTTTACAAAGAGTAAAAAATATATATATATTTTAATAAATATTTAATAAATATATTTGATAGATACTTGATGAATACTGGCACAAAAGATATAGTTTAAAACACTTTGATCAATTTAAAAACTTATAAATAATTCCTTGTAAACTACTAATTTTTGTTGGTGAATGTTCTATAAATAAGTAAATATATGAATTAAATCTTTCAACCATTAATAAATTTCTTAATACAAAATAAAGAATAAATATAAAATTTTGTATTTTTGTGGTTGATATACATATCTTAAACATGAACTTTGAATACTTCAAATGTTATTGGCCCTTTCAATGAGTAGTGGTGTTAATGACACTGTTTCATTTAATCCTGGGGGAAACATAGAAGCCAATCTATACTGCCACTGGCTCTCCTTTTTTAATAGGTTTTTCCAGTCCCCCCCTCTGTTGTCTATTTTAACAGTGTCCAAAATACCAAATACAAATTTCCTAAATTGTGAACAGGTTGTACTATGTTTATAAAGAGAATTGGTATTCTTTTGGTTCTTTATATCATTTAGATGTTCATATATCCTGTTCTTGAATAATCTTTCAGTCTTGCCTACATAGAAATGTTGGCAAGTACAGCATAGAGCAAGATAAATCACTCCCCTGGTGTTGCAATTGCCATCTTGTAAATACACTTTACTCTTCATGACATTGTTTAGCCTGATGATAGGTTCAACACAAATATAGGGGCAATAATTACACATGCCACATTTTTTGTACCACGTTTGTTAGGAAGAATACAAGGTCTTTTGTATTCCAAAAGTTGTTTCATGTTGAAGCCCACTCTGTTAACAAAACCCGGTGTTTTGCCCAACTTCTTGTGTATAACATCATTTGTTCTGAAAATATTCCAATTTCTTTGGAAAATGTTTTTTATAAAGGGGGTTCTTGTGTTATATGTTAGAACACAAGTAGTATGAAAATTTTGTGTATTTGCCTTGTCCATTGTTTTACTTTCAACAGAACCCAATAGGGGAATGTATTTTTTAGCCAATAAATCCAAAAACACGGAAGCAGTCCACCAGCGATGACCAACTCACTTTATTACAGGTACAAGAAACAAATCACTCAAAACGTAAACGCTATTAAAGTACACAAATGCGTTTTCGTCTCCACAAACATGTAAGACTTCTTCAGACTAACAAATAATGTTTGAAAGCACCTAATATACTCACATGTGGTCTGCACCAACCAATAAAGTTAATTAGATGAATAATTGACATTAAAAACATCTGCTTGCAAGGCTCATTTAGAATTGCTAAAAACACACTTCAATATTCAGCTTTAAAAAAACACCATTCCTCATTAGTTTAAAATTCATAATCACTCAATAAGTTATTTAAAAACACATTAAATACATAAATACAAATGTTTATAAAAACTACTAAATATTTATTCATTTAAAACCCTTTCTACTTTTTATTTCCTAAGAATTCCTTCCTAACCTAATAGCACCATCTGCTGTTCCTAAAGAGCAATTGCTAATAAAATTAAATCTTGGCTGCTCTTAATTTTAACACTGAAGTTAAAGAAATGTGATCATTAAGCCCTGGGGAATTGGTTGCATCTAATAAAATCTGCCACCAGAGCTCTTTAAATTCTAACTTTTCTTCCCAAAGGCCTCCTCTTATTTCTTTTTTAACCTGTTCTAATACAAAGAAGGTGAATCTAGCATTATTGCAATCTAGCATGTGTTTGAACAGAGCATTTGTTTCTTTTTTCTTAGATATCTCATAAATATGCTCATAAATTCTCTTCTTTAATGCTCTCTCCGTCTTCCCCACATAATATGACTTGCATTCCAAACACGTAGCTAAATACACCACACCTTGCGTGTCACAGTTAAAATATCCAGAGGCAGTAATGTTAATGTCCCTAGTTGGCACCAATATTTCCATTCTGTTACTAATATGTGGGCACTGGTTACAGTGTCCACATTGATATGTTCCATATTTTCTATTTTTGTCACATAGTAACATTTTCATAGAAATTTCGTTGTTATTACTTACTTTATTATTTTCCAACAAATTTTTAATACTTCTACCATTTTTATACACAACCTTAGGCATCTCTTTCTTATTATTCAGAATGTCAGTGAATGAGACAAAATTGCTCCATTCTTTCTGAAAAATCTTTCTTACTTTAATGTTCAAATTATTGAACTCCATCACCAACGCTGAATTATACTGTCCATCATTAATTTCATTGGTTTTATTATAGTTAATAAAAGATGGCAAATTATCATCATTTGTAGTTAATTCTGTACCTTTTATTGGTTTGTATTTACCTGGTCTATTTTCCTCTACCTCTTTTCTAGTTCTGGAAATAAATTCAGATGGATAGCCCCTGGCTAAAAACATTCCCTCCAGTGTATTACATTCCTTAAAAAAATCATCATCTTTACTAGTCATACGACACCCCCTCACAAATTGTCCCTTGACAATATTCTTTTTACAATGCGCGCTAGTGAAATGTAAATAGGAATTACAGAAGGTGTTTTTTCTAAAAACCTTGGTTTCAAAATCCCTATTATTCACGTTCTTGTATATTTCAACGTCCAAAAATTGTAACCTATCTGTGGACGTGGTGTACGTGAATTTTAAGAAATTGGTAGTGTTCTGTAGATAATTCATGAATTCCAAAAATTTCTCACTACCCCCAGTCCAAAAAATAACTATATCATCTAAAAACCGCCTGTAAAGAGTCCAATATTGTGTATATCCTGAATTGTGGACAAAATTGGACTCCCAGGCTGCTAACACAATGTTAGCATATGTAGGTGCGCAGGCCGCACCCATTGCTACTCCACTAATTTGCTGGTAATACTCATCATTGAAAACCATAAAGTTGTTCCTTAGTACAACGTCAACCAATGCTACCACTGCATTCTTCTCCAAATGTGACAATTTTTTGTCAAGAAAAATCATATCCTCAAATAACCTCATGCCTTCATAGTGGGGTATGCATGAAAATAAATCAATGACATCAATTGTCACAAAAATGAGATCATTTGAAAATAACTCAGACTTAATGTCCCTCAATAGGTCCCAAGAATCCTTCAGTATATATTTGTTCATGGCCCAAATATGCTTTGCTGTTATATCCACATATTTGGCCAAACTGGTAGTCTTGGAACATTCCGCTGAAACTATCGGTCTTAACGGTGGGTCACTAACATTCTTATGTACCTTCGGTATCCCAAAAATAATGGGTATCCTGGGTTTAGGTACATACAAAAACTGATGTAATTTAACATCTATTATGCCTTCCAGTAGCAAATTGTCTAAAATATTATCTATTTTTTGGTAAGCTAGTTGTACTTCATTTAAGGAAACTATTCTGTATTTATTACCATCACCTAAGATCGAATTCATTTTGCCATCATAGATAATGTTTTCCATTATAACCACCCCTCCCCCTTTGTCAGGTTTCATGATCCTGACTTGATTATTAAACCTTAACTCATTCAATGTTTTATATTCTTCCTTTGTGATATTGTATTCTTTCTCCACAAACTTATATTCCTCTCTAATTTTCTTCTCTAATATCAGGTCAAGGTTTCTAATCTGGGGGTGGTATGGGGGATTAAATATACTTTTCCTGATGAGCATATTTTCCTGGCGGCCTGCATCCAACACCTTGGGGGGTAGTGTGACACGAAGATTCACTTTCCTTAGGAACAACTTCATATCTATTAAGGACTGAACCAGGTCACCTTTCATATTAGGAATGAATTTGAATCCTTTACTTAAAATATCAAAATGTGTTTTATTAATGCAAATATTACTGAAATTATAAATAGAAAAAGTATCAAGTTAATATGTAGTTCCTGTTTGTAGGATACCTGTATGTAACTCATCCTCCACTATTAAACTAGTATCAGGGCTCACTTGTTGTGTCAAAATTTCCGTCTCCTCAGGGGAAAAAATGTGGGTGGGTACAAGGGTATTAGTAACTGTATCTAATATCTCCCTCTCCCCCTTCTCCCTCCCCTCCATTGAAAATTTTGATACCTATTGTTATTTACATGGTGCTTTGTTCCATTTAATGGTGGAAATTCAGTATCGTAATTAATCCACCCTTCTTCATCCTCAGGAATATTACTAGAATCATACCTAATGTTACTCTTCTTATAGCCTACTCTGCTATTATGTTCCCATTTTGTAGTAGGTGGCTTAGGGTAACTGACATCATTCTGATATTCCTCAATATCTCTCCCTAATTTCTTAACTTTTCTTTGTTCTAAAACGGAACATTTAGCATCCACTTCTGAGCCTATACTAAAATATTTTTCTTTTTCTTTTTTAACTTCAAACAGCATATCCTTTTTAATAAAATCATCCAGGACTCTAATTTCCTGTTCCAAACTTTCTAATTTTCTATTATTTTCTTTTATAATGAGCCTCAATATACTAATACCACATTCATTGAATACATTCACAAGTTCAGTATGAAATGGTGTACTGGGTTCCACATTGTTAGGGTATTTCCAGACCCTTAAACCCTTTGGTACTATTTTTTGTTTAATACATTCCTTGAGAGAACAATTTTCTATATTCATTGATTTGTATCTATACATCATACCAGATAATTTATTAACTTTCATAGCATAAGAGTCACCATCCACTGGTGCACCTTCTTCTGCTCTGTACAATTTAGTGTCCATAGGATTTTTTAACCATTCTAATATATCAAAATTGTCAGTAATGGTGGGAACAGTACCTGAGGCTTTTAAGCCTGAACAATTACTCTTGCGATTCCGGTCAGTTAAACCCGACTCTCGTTGCTACTCATACATTCTCCAGGTCTTTGTAAAACCATAGGTGTGTTTGCAGGATCGAAGTTGCTACCGTTCGGTTCCGCTTCCTCCGTCCGCCCAGGGCTCCTTTCAAGATTGTGTCTTTTCCTCTTGTTTTTGGAATGCCCTGCTTCCTCCGTCCATTCGGACGTACCATCCGCCTCATAATTTCTTTTTGTAGCAACCAGAACCGAACAGAGTGGGGTGAGTAATTCAATCAACTCGGTTAGCTGACCTATTAATTTCCGGGACTGTCCCAAGTCCTCCCGGTTCAAAGCCGTAGCACTGCTATCCATGATATAGCGCCGTAACAAACAAAAAACCAAAAAGGCGCCAAATTCAAAATTCAAAGCCAATAAATCCAAAAACACGGAAGCAGTCCACCAGCGATGACCAACTCACTTTATTACAGGTACAAGAAACAAATCACTCAAAACGTAAACGCTATTAAAGTACACAAGTGCGTTTTCGTCTCCACAAACATGTAAGACTTCTTCAGACTAACAAATAATGTTTGAAAGCACCTAATATACTCACATGTGGTCTGCACCAACCAATAAAGTTCATTAGATGAATAATTGACATTAAAAACATCTGCTTGCAAGGCTCATTTAGAATTGCTAAAAACACACTTCAATATTCAGCTTTAAAAAAACACCATTCCTCATTAGTTTAAAATTCATAATCACTCAATAAGTTATTTAAAAACACATTAAATACATAAATACAAATGTTTATAAAAACTACTAAATATTTATTCATTTAAAACCCTTTCTACTTTTGTATTTTTTACCCCATTGTTGGTGTATATTGTGTAAAGTAGAATTAATCAAATCTAAAGGGTACCCCCTCTCTAAAAACATTTCCCTTAACACAATAAATTCTGCTTCCAGATCTTCTAAATGCGAAGTCATCCTGGCAATTCTGATAGCTTGCCCTTTAATGATGCTAACTTTTTGTGATATAGGATGACAACTATCGAAATGTAAATAAGCACTGCAGAATGTTTTCTTTCTAAATATTTTAGATTTAAACCGTCTATTAGATGTATCTTTGTATATACAAGTGTCCAGGTAATTAATATTCATGTTGTTATACTGAAAAGTAAAAGAGAGAAATGTAGTACTATTGTTGATATAATTTATGAAACTGATAATCTCCTCTTTACACCCCCCCCCATAAAATAAAAATATCATCCAAATACCGGAGATATAATTTAATATGGGGCCAAAATGGTCCATTGAATACAAACTGTGATTCCCACCCTAGTAGGACCAAATTAGAATACACTGGTGAACAGTTGGCACCCATGGGGACACCAGTAACTTGTTGGTAAAATTCCCCTTCAAAACTTAGGAAGTTATTTTCAAGAACTATATTCATTAATTCACATATTAATAGAATTTTATCATTCTCCAAATTCGAATGTTTGAAAAGTACTTCTTCAAATAGATTCATTCCTTCATCTTTAGGAATACATGTAAATAAGTCTCTTACGTCTATGGTTAAAAATAGGACATCATCATGAAATAAATCTTGTTTAATACTTTTTAAAAATTCCCAGGAATCTTTTAATAAGTGAGGGGTCTTTTGTACCACATGTATGTAAAAACCTATATATACAGATAGTGAATGTATTTTCGATCCTTTTGCTGCCACAATAGGTCTAAATGGAGGCCTAGAAATGTCCTTATGTATTTTTGGTATCCCAAAAAATACCGGAATTTTAGGAAATTTTGTAAAAAGAAAGTCGTATTCACTAGGACTAATTCTCCCTTCTACTAGGTATTCCTCCAAATGACTATTAATTCTAGAGTATGAAATATTGATTTGGTTAATAGAAGTATGGCAATAAGTATTTTCATCTGCCAAGAGCGTTTTCATGGCATTAGAATAGTTTTCACTTTTAAAAATAGCAATTCCCCCACCTTTGTCTGGAACCATAATACGAATACTGTGATCATTCCTAAGGTCACCTAGAAGCTTGGATTCATTTTTAGTGAGGTTACAGTGTTCAAACCTCCTATTCTGTTTAAATTCATTGTATATGTCTTCCATGACTAGTTTTTCATAGGTTTCTAATAAAGGGTGTAAGGGTGGGTTGTAGATACTCTTCCTTTTTATTTTATCACTAGTTTCTGCATGATTTGTAACATTCTCCTGTATTGGTTCAAAAAGTATCTTTAGATTTAGTTTTCTCACATATAACTTAAGAGCTTCTATACTTTCTACAAGGTCACCACCATGAGTGGGAATGAATTTAATACCTTTAGAAAAAAGGTTAAAATAATCATCAGTAATAACTAAATCTGAATAGTTGTAGATGGTAAACCCGTCTTTCTTAAGTACTATATGATCTTCTGGCGTGGTAGGGCTGTTAGCTTTATTAAACTCTAAAATGCATGCGTATGGTGTGAAAACTGATTCTTTTTCTGGGGATAGTATGTTCTGTTGTACTCCCCCTTGTTGTTGTAATGCTGTGCCAGTCTCTCCGAGCGCCTGAGGATGGGAAAATCCCTTTCATCCAAGTTGTGTATATCCCTACCTTCTTCCACCCAATCTTCCATCTGCTCTGTATACTGATCCCTAGAAGTGGGTGAGAATCTTTTTGGAAAACCAACACTCTCATGTCTTTGTTGTTGTTTATATACAAATTTATTTCTATTAGATGAAGTGTAAGGTAATTTATGGTTCTTATTAATATATGCAACATTATCCTGATAATTTTTCTGATCCCTAATAATTTTTCTTTTTTTCTTTTGAAAAATATTAAAGCATCTATTTTCCACTCTATCCAACATTTTAAAGTACATAGTACTGTATTGGGAAAATACTAAATCATTTCTAATTATGTTGTCCAAACTCTGTACATGTTTTAAAACATTTTCTTTTTGTATTTCATAATAATGTACAGTTTTTCTTAAAAGACCCAAACCAATTTCATTGAAATAATCACAAAAATCTGTCATGATGTCCTCTGAATAATCAATGCCAAAAGGAAACTTGAATATTCTTAGCCCTTGTGGCACAATCTTTAACTCAATGCATTGTTTTAAATAAGCAATGTCAATTTCTAGACTCTTAAATCTTAAGTATCTATCAAATATATTTATTAAATATTTATTAAAATATATATATATGTTTTACTCTTTGTAAAATGTATAAATATTTATGTATCAAATACAATTGGGTTGATACATATTTTTAGGTTTTTTAGGGTTAAGTTTGTTTAAATTTTTAATTAAATGTGTGATGTCATTTATTGAAGGGCTATAAAAAGTATAATTAAATGTGATTCATTGTTTCTGATGAAGTCTCTACAATGAGATGAAAGCGCTTAAACTTTTGGTTACAATAAACAGATTTTTGTTTTTTCATCTCTCAACTGGTGTCCTGGATTCCTGGTTCATTTGGTTATATTATCAATAGTTCTTAATATTCCCCAGTCTATTAGACTTCTTAATCAACTCAAGTATGGTAAAGCTAAATTTATGCAATGTACCTTTTTGCAATGTATGGTAAGCTAAGGCATTTGTCTCATTTTCTTTGTTGATTACATATACACGCTCCCTGACACGTTCCCTTAAACTTCTATTGGTTTTGCCCACATAAAAACATGAGCATATCTGACATGAGGCAAGATAGATCACATCTCTCAACTTACAGTCTGCATAGAAGTTAAAGTGAAATAACTGATTAGTGTCAGGGTGTCTAAAATAACTTTCACCAGACATAAAACTACATTGATTGCAGTTTCTACATGGAAAAGTTCCATGTCTATCTGATGTGATCAATCCTTTATTGTTATTCTCATAACATAAAAGTCTTTTCAAAGATTTGGTGTTTTTGTATGAAAAACTTGTTTTTTTTTACCTACTATCTGAGTTATTCTCTCATCAATTGTCTGGATATTCCAATTCCTATAAATTATTTGCTTGACCCTCGAAATCTGATTGGAATAATGGATGGTAAGTCTCTTATATGTTTGCTCATTGGTAATGTGTCTCTCTGTCTCTAAATCATTGCTAGTATGTTTATAAAAATATGGTCTGCCCTTATTCTTCCTGCAGTGTCCAGTGGCCTCAAAAACTTTTTGTGTTTCATCTATACTGTAACCTCGTGCTGTTAAGTTATTAGCCAATAGCTCTTGTGTAGAGCTAAATGTCTTCTCATTTGTGGTAAGACGAGATATTCTTAAGCTCTGTCCTGTTATAATATTAGAAAAAATATTCTGAGGATGCATGCTGGTACGATGTAATATGTTATTTTTCCAGCAGTCCTTTCTATATAGCTCAGAATGTATATTTCCCCCATTTTTCAAAATCTGAATATCCAAAAAATCAATCTTGTAACTAGAGCTTCTACATTCAAAACTTAAAAAATCAGTTGTTCCATTGATATATTGAATAAAATCACTAAGCTCATCTTCATTACCTGCCCAAACGAGAAAAACATCATCTACAAAACGTATATAAGAATACCAAAAATTCTCAGCTGGCTCTCCTGTAGCTTTCCACAGGAAACCATACTCTTAGGAGACTTCAATATTGATTGGAATTCCTGCACATCACCCAAACCCATCTATCACCTCAACCTCTTTAATTTCCAACAAACAATAAACTCCCCAACTAGGATTCACAAATCTACCAATAAACAAGCCATCTTAGACTGGATATTGGTCAACAAAAATCCCCTCTCTTATAAAACTGGAATACTCCCTGACAATATCAGTGACCACCTTCTCACCTATATCACTAAACAAACAAATAATCTCAATCAGGTCAGCTATCGTACTATAAGAAACAAAAAGAAATTTAACCTTCCTATTTTCCTCAATGAACTCAAACAATGTAACTGGTCTGCTCTAAAACACCTTCCTCTGGATGAAGCGGTGGCCCATTTCAACAACACATTCCTCCAAATTCTTGAGTATCATGCCCCCTCACGCTTAATTAGAAAAGGATCCAAAGCTGCCCCTTGGCTTTCCAAAAAAACCAAGCAAACAATGCTATTAAGGAATAAACTATGGACAAAATGGAGAACAACTAAAAACCCAACTGACCATCAAAACTTCAAACACCTTAGAAACACCACAAAAAAACTTACCCATCTTGATAAAAAGAATTATTACCTTCAATATCAAAAAAATCAAAATCATAACCCCAAAAAATTCTGGTCAGGAATCAATAAACTACTCCATCCAGGAAATACCAAAACACCTACTCCAGCTACCTTAGCACAAACCCCACCCAACCTAATAGCCAATACATTTAACAACTTCTTCACTGAAACAGTCACCTGTCTTGCAAAGAACATGACTCCCCATACTTCCCTTAAAAACATCTCCCCTCAAAATAACACCCCCACTTTAACATTCAGTACAGTCTCCACAACATATATACAAAAGTTACTGTCAAAACTCAAACCTTGTACTCCTTCAGCTGACCAACTACCAGCTGAATATCTGCAGCTAGCATCAGCAGAACTAGCATACCCAGTCTCTATTTTAATTAACAGAACAATAACCGAATCTACTATCCCTTCCTCTGGAAAGTCTCCCATATCGTTCCTTTGCATAAAGGAGGAAACTCTAATGAACTTTCTAATTTCCGTCCTATAGCCTTACTATCACCACTATCTAAAATCATGGAGCGTTGTATACACCAGCAACTTTTACATCATCTTTTACATAATAACCTACTTTCAGACACTCAACATGGCTTTAGACCTTTCCATAGTACTTCCACTGCTCTTCTCTCCTTTACAGATACTATCAACAAAAATCGCAATAACAAACTATACTCTTCTGCTTTGTTTCTTGACCTCTCTAAAGCCTTTGATATGGTCAACCATCAACTTTACTAGACACTTTGAAATCTCTCACTTGAACCTTCAGCATTGCACTGGTTTGACTCTTATCTGAAAATAGACAACAAGCAGTCCTTTGGGACAGCCATCTCTCAACTCAGCTCCCAGTCACTATTGGTGTCCCACAAGGATCCATATTAGGACCCCTTCTCTTCTCCATATTTATAAACAACCTGTCTATCTCACTCCCAACACCCTCATGTATTCAATATGCTGACGATTCAACTCTCATCTGTTCTGCTGTATCTCCAGCTGAACTTCATTCTTCCACCCAAAATTCTTTACAACAGCAGAAAGATGGTTCCAAGATATATGTCTCCTCCTTAATCCCAAAAACTAAATTATTACTATTTTCTCCAACCCTGAAATCTACCCCTCTTTCCTTTTCTATTGTGTCTGACAATGGCACTATCATTACACCTGATAGTTCCGCTAAACTACTAGGTGTTACAATAGATAATCAACTAAACTTTGATTACCACATTGACCTAACTATCAAAACTGTTAATAAAAAATAGGTGCCCTCTATAGACTTAAGCCCTTTCTAACAGCAACCACCAGGGTGTCTTTAGCCCAAACTCATCTTATCTCTACATTATTATATGCCTCCCCATCTTTTATAAACCTTTCAAAATCTAACCTTCAGAAACTTGCCACAGCCTACCACAGCATTGCCAGGTTTGCCACAGGTGCCCCATTTCTCACACATCATTGTGTTAATCTCAAAAAACTTGACTGGCTTGAACTTCAAAATCTCATTCTCCTTCAGCAATTAGTTATTACCTATAAAATTCTCCATTACCCTTCTAATACACCTATACTAAATAACCTTGTTGTCCCTTACAGGAATCTTACTTCCCTTCGCTCAGCTAACAAATTACTAGTGGCCACCCTCAAAACACACAATAAAGCTGGGGTCTCCTTGTTTACAAATACCATTGGCTCACACTGGAATAAACTCCCCATAGAACTGACCACTCTAGGCTCATCACAACTTTTCAGAAAACAACTAAGAAACTATCTTATAACTCACTGGCTATGCCCTTGCTCAAATCCTGATTGATCTCAGCTTCCATCTCTCTTTTCAACTCTTTCCACTACTCTTCCTCATGTCCCTATCACTCGTTTACCCCCTCTATACTTCACCTACCATCCACTTGGATATTACTTCTCCCATATATTTTCTTCTCTTTATATTACTGCAACCTATTATCTCACCTTGTATCTAAATCTCCCAGCTGTTGAAAGCTGTTTCTTTAAACTTCGTGCCCGACACAAATGTCTAACAAATTTGTTAATACTGTAAATAGTTGAATAGAGTCTTTGTGAGTTACTTGCTTTATTTCTTCATTAATTACTCTTCCAAGGATTTTGTAATTGAATTTCTATCGTATTGTGCTTTTTTTTTGCTTATTTTTGTCATTATTATTTACTAGTATATAGTGGAGCTTTTCTCCTCGGGCCTCTGCTGAAAATGGACATGTATCCAGCCAGACTAGCCCGGTCAACAAATGTAAAATAAAATAAAATAAATAAATACCTGAATGCATAAATCAGACTAAAAAGACCTCAAGGTAAAGAAATATGACCCTAACCAACAAAAAAGAATGGACTGTTTAAATATGAAATATAATATACAAACTAAATGTTATGAAGAGGTCTATCCTGTTTGCTTAACCGTAATTTAAACAGAGAAAAAAAAGCAGATGCTAGAGCATTTCAAAATAACTGAATCAAAATCATTTTATATTATAAAACAAATAGAATTTGGACCTATAAAACTGTCCAAGTTACTCAAAAAAGAAAATAATGGCATGTGCCTTGTCATCAACTAGGTGACCTGAGTTTGATAACCTACTCATGCATCTAACTTGCTGACAGGAAAGGAGACACCCATCCCTGTGGAATAGGGCATTGGTTTATGTGTTCCCTGTGGGAAGGTGTGGTCCCATGGAGGTGAGCAGTCCTTTGATGCAATAGGCAAAAACAGGGGCGGAGAGAGTAAATGGAAAAAAAACCCTGCTGGACGCAATCAACAGCACAACCCCCTAGGATGCTCTTAGGTTCCACTCTAGACCAGGTGTTAGAACAAGGATAGTCCAAGGGCAGCAGGAGGAGAGGCTGGTAGACCCGGTAATGGACAATGATACTGAGGTACCGGAAAGAATGAAGCAGATGAGGAACAAAAAGAATAAAATAATGAAGAAAAACAAATTAGGCAACATATTTCCTTAAGTCTCTATAGTTAAAATACACAAGTATGGCAGACAGACTAAAAGAATGATAAAGTTGCTGATATTAAGTCTTACAATGGAGCCATAAACCGTGACATTAAACATAATAGCAAGGCATCACTGAAAAATGGGCGGAGGTGGATTTACCCACAATCATACTTGCTCATTCACTCATTTATTTATTTCTTTAATTGGTTATGTGGACTGGTACAAGACCCTTTTTAACCTCTACCCAAACTATTCAGCAGAGACAGTTACATACAGTGTTTGACACAAACAAACTTGTAGAAAACATAAAATAAAATGCACATAACAGTTATCAAAATATAGCATACCATATAGGTTATGTAAGCAATCTCTATATAAAGTATTCAAAGTAAAGTCTGACGCAAACACCTTGTTCTCAATATTACAAGAAAAGATAATCAGTTGTAAATCAACTTGATAGTGACAGTGAACAAAATTAACCTACGTCTCTAAAGCAAGGCCATCTAAACTTGTCTGAAAGTATGGAATGTTTGTATGGATGCAACGTAATTACAAAGAAAGTTCCAGGCTGCAGATGCCATCTTTGGAAAAGATTTTTCACAGCTGCCTAATAACTGTGGTATTTTTAGTTTTAGGCTGTCACCAGCAGTGGGTAAGTCTTTCTTCACCTTCAGTTACATATTGATTATTAGTATTAGACACTGGAGGCACTTTAGAAAAAACTTGACTTATGTTTATTAGACTCCCACATTGTATAATTGTAATCTTTTAACTTGAGAGATGCCTCTGTGCATAGTAAGAAACAAAGACATGCTTTCTATATAATGAATATGTGAATATTTCTGCATGTGTGAAAAGACAAATCTGAGGTTCATATGATTAATACTTTGGCATTAAACAAGTGATTTTTTTAAAGAGAACAGCAGATGTCAGTTTGCTTCAGTATAAAACTGAAGGCATTTTTTCTTTAAATTTACTTTCACTAAACTGCTGCTGATGTTTTAAAGCAGGCAGCATGTTATCTATCTGCTGAACAGATATTTTGTCTGACAGTAATTATAGTTTACCACTGCTAAAAAGAGAGACCCGCTTAAGGGTTATTTTTAGAAATGATGAATAAAGTAGAACTGTAACCAGCCAACTCGATATATTACATCAAGTTTCATGCCAATATTCTGTACTTCCTACAGAGAGGCCATATTAGATAGTAAAATGCATTTTTTCCTCAGACATGCAATTTGATGGCTTAAAATGCCTGGACCTGTGATGCTCAAAACTGGGAGTTAGTTTGACAGGTCTTCTATGTGAATATTTTCTACAAAGATAATAAAACAGTTGTGAGACACACGGATGTCCCTCTCACCAGGATGGATAAGGAAAAAGTCACACCACAGTCAGATGTCTATCAGGTGCCAGGATCCACCACATCACACGCACACTCAAGTCTGTCAACAACAGGCAATTTTATGACTCCATTATAGTCCATGTTGGTGTGAATGACTTGAGATGTACCTCAGTGGACTATATGAAGACAGACATGACTGAGCTCTCTGATGACATGTCTCAACATGACTGAGCTCTCTGATTATGTGTCTCAGACAGGCATGTCCCTAGCCTTAAGTAGCATTTTACCTTCGCCTAGGATGATACCTAAATACAAAAATGATTGACTATTTGGCTTAGTTTCTGGTGTCATTCAAATAGGTTCCAGTATCTGTCAGTCTGAGATGACATGGTCGCCAGACTTCAATGCTTTGTCAGAGATGGTCTTCATCTGTCACCCCTGGTATTTTGGTTACTGGCCAAGACTCTTGCCACTCCACAGTGCCTTTTTTAGGCAATGTTACAAGAACAAAATTCTCAACGTAAAAATACTCTCTAAAAACAACCTCAAAGTTATGCTGCTAAATGCTAGGAGTCTAAACCAGAAACTGCACTCAATGGAAGCAGTCCTCACCTTGAAAGATGCTGACATTTGTGCAATCACTAAGACTCATTTAAGGCTGCTGAGAGCATCCCAGCTATACCAGGTTACATTTCCTTCCACACTTTCAGACCATACATTGAAGGCATGAGAACTAAAGGAGGTGGTGTATCAATATTCATTAAAGATAAATACACCTCTAGATTGGTTAAACACCACGATTACCTTAAATTATTTCAGGTGCAATTGACTGTAGGTAAGACCCCCTCTTCAGGTCATTCCCAGCTATAGGACCTTCTAAATGAATCAGGACATCCACTCAGCCTTCTTGGATCTACTGGAGTCAATCAAGATGCAACCAAATACTCTGGTGACTCTAAGTACCCATCCATTTGACTGGGTAAAATTATACATTTTCTAACTCATTTGCCCAAAGGTTCCTGGACTTTGTTAACTCCATTGCCCTGGACCAACTGGTTGACTCACCCACAAGTGGCCCAGACATGGGGGACTGCTGCACCACCCCAGTGTGTGGCCATCCCTGGTGAGATCTGACCACAAATCAGTCGCACTGGAAGTAATTGTAGCACAAGACCCCCTCCCCCTTAGCACCAACTAGACTAAAAAACTTCAAGGCCAATTACAACCTCTTATGTGACAGCATAAATAGCTTCATAGCCCCTCCCCCCACTGACAGAACAGATACCTATGCTGAGTTATGCACCAATGCTTTATATGAGCACCTGTACAACTGTATTGACTCTGCCGTACCTGACAGAACCAAAGCAAGATCTTCAAGGAAAAACAAACCTGCCTGGTGGACAACTGACATTAATAGGCTATACAATAGGAGAAATAAATTGCTGTCTAAAAGCAGGAAGGAACAGTCTCAAAACTGGAAACACTCCCTCCTCAACTTAAACAAGCAAATAAGACTCCTAGTGAGGTCCTCCAGAGCCAACTATGAATCCAAATTAGCTTCCCTAACTAAGGATAACTACAAGGCATTCTTTAGTTACATCTGTAATCTCAAAGGTAAGGCCCAAACTTGCACTGAACTCATAGTTAGTGGTACTACATATACAGAACCTGTGGATATAGCAAACCTGCTGGCTGACAGGTTCAGTGAAAACTTCACTCCCCTGTCCCTGCCACATACACCTCAAAGCATCCCTAGCACCACCTGTCCCCAACTAGTATCTCTGAGGAAGAGGTCTTAAACGCACTCTCTAAGGCCAAAAACACAGCCTCTATGGGACCAGACAACATCCCAGGCTGTGTTCTACATGGGTTAAAAGAGGAATTAGCATCACCATTGGGCACGCTTTTCAATCACAGCCTAAGCACCTGCTTCATCCCAGTGGAATGAAAAACAACTATTGTCATCCCTTTGCATAAAAGGGGGGGGGGATGCATCCATGGACCCTGGGAACTATAGACCTTATTAACAAAGATATAAAAAAAATCTCTGAACGCTTGACTCCACCCAGTTTACCTTTGTCCTGGGAAGATCATGCCTGTTAAACTTGGTGGACTTCTTCGAGACAATCACCAAAGCCCTAGAGGAGGGCAAATCTGTGCATACAGCCTACTTAGACTCATCCAAGGCCTTTGACACAATCCCCCAACTCAGGCATCATTGATAAACTCACCCAGCTGGGTATCAGCCAATACACTATCAGTGGGGGCTGGCAAACTGGCACCACCAGAGACCATCAAATGGTCAAAATAGGGACTCCCTCCATCCAGCCCACCCCAGTGGTGGGTCCAGTTCCATTGGGGATTGGTTCTGGGCCCCCATTATCTCATTATCTAGGCTAAAACTGAACAGGCTAAAACTGTGAAGACTTGAGTGAGTGTTGACAGATGACTGCAAGCTAGCCACCAACTAAACCACCACTAAAGTCAACAAACATCCTGCAAAGAAGTCTTACCCAGACTAAACTGAATGAAAAAAAATAATCGTTAATCCTAATGAAAAAAAATGCATCCATCATCATGGCAAGGGGTGGACTCAACTAAAAACTTCTACGATAGCTGGCCTTTCACTTAGCACTCCCCTATAATGTTTTCTTTGTCTATACTTTTATCAATCTCCTGTAGGGAAGGAAGTCTCTAATCTGCAGTCCAAATTTCTCTCTGGCCTCATTCCACTCTATTGCCTTTCCTTCTCTAGTTATTTGTTTCTAGTACATTGGTTTCTTTACTAATTTTTCCCCCAGTAAATCTAGCTCCTTCTTGCTATTTTCTATAGTTCAACTTGTAATTATCCCTAATGGTAACATTTTCTTTCTCCACCCCCATGTTGGCTTATTTAATAAAATGCCTTCTACTACTTTATTAATATAATATTCATTATGACTTGTTTTTTTTCCTAAAGGAACTGCATCCAAACTACTACTCTCTCCTAACAAACTTAAACTTTCAAAGTTGTGGTACCAACCATTATATCTCACACTTCCAAGAGTGATCTGCTTTTCCATCATGTTTTGTCAGTTCCAGAACGGTGAAAAATTAAAGACAGATCATGGACATGCCTGAACTCATAAATCTCAATCCAGAAAGAATTAAAGGACAGAGCCAAACTGGAAGATATACAATAGAAAAAGTACCCCAAAAAAATGTTATGGAGGTAGGCAAGCCACTTCTCACCCCTGGGGTCATACAACTGTGGGGAAAAAAAGAAATAACTGGCTTTATTGAAAAAATAAGCATTTTTTTTTTCAAAGAATTTGTCTGACCTTGGAGTTAGGAGACTGAAGGTGTGTAAGCAAACAGTTTATGTCCTTGGCCACACCCTGCTTCACAGCACTTGATTCTCTGGTTTAGTTTGTGGCTGTGGTGCCTTCGATGCAAGAGTCTGCATGTCCTCCCTACATCTACATGGAGATTTCCTTCCACATCCCATTGACATGCCAGTAAATGAAATGGCAATCCCTTAATCACTGAAGTACATACCTGCCAAGGCCAAAAGTAAATATTCTGTAGCTCTGTACCCCTTCTAATTCTAAACTGCATGACTAGTCACTTAAAGGAGATTATTGTACCATTTCATATTTTATTGGTCCTACCCATTACTGACTACAATGTTGTGTTTAAATCATTTTCAAATAAACCACCAGGCAGAAACTGACAGTGTGTGTGTGTGTGTGCACTTCAGTATAGGAGTGTTGGCTAATGTGCGTTTCTATATGCCTCCTGAGACGCAATGGTGTCCCTATCAAACAGTGGTGCTCTACCTTTATGGCTGCTGCTCTTTGAATGAGCTACAGCTCCCCTGCGTCCCTGAAAAGTGTACTGGAAAATAAATTATGCATAATTTTCTTTCCTTCTCAATACTGAATATTTGAGTAATTACTTGAGATTTACTGTCACTTATGTTATGGCTAAAGAAACATTTTTTTATATGTTTTGCAAATTTCAATTTGGTACTTACCGGTAAGAAACATTTCTCCCATCCGGCAAATGAATTTCTTTTTGATATGTTTTTTAACCGTATGGGTGCCAAATACAGAGCCTTGGTATAGGGTCCATTTGTTCCCTTGGTCTGGGTGTCCCCACTACAGAAATAGGACCCAAACAGATTGATAGTCCTTCAGGCATCCATGGAGGCTGTCTGTATCCTCACAATTACAATGGAAAAGATGGCATTTATAGTGAGGCTGTAAAAGCCTGCCCCTGCAGGTCAGTGTGAGCACCTGCATCACAATGAGGCCTACTACACCCTCTCCATATATACATATGCTATCATTCACATGCTAATGAGGGCGACCATCACTGGTTTGGAATGACTATGTCCATAGCTCCTTGGCCATTTTTAGTGCCATACATGCCTCTTCTTGCATAGCAACAATGGCTGACTGAAACTACCTCTCCCTTCCCCAAGATGCATCAGCCAGGCTTGGTTACTCATTACCATCCTCCTCCACTTGATTCTTAGTGCCTGAACTGCTGATCAGCTTTGGGTTACTTAGGTAGTAGTTAGGGCTTTCTCTCTCTATGCCAAAGAGCAAGGAACTTTGCAAATTTAATGTTTTGATTCTTATAGTCTAAATTTACCAAATGTCCTGTTAACATACTTTTAGACTGGCATTTTCAGTCATTTGAAATAGATAATCTTTCAGGTTCTATCTTTTAAGGTTGGCGCAAAAATAAATCAGTCTTTAGACATGTATCCAATCTGGGGTACATTACTATTAAATATTTTTTTATTACATTCAATGTAGCCAATATTTTGCCCCATAAGCATTCTTATCTTTAATATGGAAGCTTCACAAATGCCAAAGATCATTTATTTGTCATGTTATGCTATAATCGGTAAGTCATGGCAAAACAGTTACCCAAACAAAACAAAAGCCATAACTGTAAATTATGTGCCTACCTATTAATTAATTTGACAATATCCATATTTATAGAGGCAAGAAAAGATCAACTATTTTGGTGCAATGATTAAAAATGTTTCTGTTGCAGCAGTTAAGACTATGTCAGTAGAGATAAAACAGATGATTATTAACAAATAAATAAATAAAAGACTGGAAACTAATGACCACGGACACTGATAGTAAGGTACAGGCAGTGTACACAGGCCAAGAAAACTTTTATCAGCCAAAGGAATATTTGTGAGCAGCAATAAATAAAGCAATGAAGAAATTAATTTGGAAAGTGAGGATAGTGTGAGTAAAGTGGATACAGTGATCCTTCTTACAGATCAAAGTGACTCGGGATACCTGATCTGAAAGGATACTTTAAGTCTACGCAATTGGAGTTGTTTCATATATAATACAAACAGACTGATATAGATCAAAGTGGAGAAAGATGATGGCGAAACACGATGGAAGTATGAGGGACGCAGAGAGATTAGAGTTTTGGAAGCAAACCATTAAGGAAGATAGCAATAATTATACAGAATATTATATTTATAAACTCGAAGCCAAAATTATACAGACTAAACCAGTGAGGGTATGGAGAAAAGAGATATTTCCACTAGGAATGCATACAACTAAGAGTACAGAAAACAGGCAAGATACAACAGGAGGCAACTGTTGGAAATTAACAAGTGAGCCATGCTATTGTCAGCTAATAAGTTTGAATGGAAAAGTATAAGAATGGGATGAAGCCAGCAGGCATCTGACATGCAGATCACAAAGTGCCTTCTGTAGCTGGAATTACTGGCACAATATACATTGGAACCAATAACAGATACAGTTATCAAAAAAGGATAGTTGGTAAGGCATGTAAATCAAGAAAGGGATAATTAGTAAGGCATTTAAAATACTGAAAGATAACTACATGAATCAACGGAAGGATATCAGAAAAGACTGAAAAAAAATTACAAAATAACAATGGGAGGAAATTTGTAAGGCATCTGGGGGATGCTACAAATTCCAAAAGATTCCGGATATGTGTATGGAAATGTCTACAAAGGTACCTTTATACTGAAAGTAGACTTCAGAGGATTTTTCCGCAAGTGAAGGATAGTTGTTGTTGTTGTGAAGGGAAGTACAGAGGAAACTGGGAACACATTTTCTTGTAATGTGTGGTGATAAGTGGGTTTAAGGATTCCACCCAAAATCTCCTGTAGATGGAACATATTATCCAAACCAAGGAAATTAGGTTACTAAGTTACAGAAATGCCAACACACGGTAACACATTACTAAGTTTAATGCTATTAGCAGCCAAAAAAGTAATCACGGGAAAGTTGGAATCAAAAATTAAACCAGCACTAAATGAAGTACCAAATATATAATAAAGGAAGTAAAAGTCTTGGAGATGGAATCATTACAAGATGGGCAAAGTCAATTTCATAAAAATAAAATGGTGCATTAATGAATACAAAATAATGCTCAAGCAGATGACTAAAGTATGAATATGCTGCAAAGCATGAGCAAAGAACAGGACTATGATGGAACTTGTGTGTATAATGCAAGTACATGATAATGGAAATGTTACCAAGATTTAAGTGTAATTAATGTACCTGAACTCATATTGCAAATTAATGTGATTAATATGTAAAGTTGTTTAAAAAAATTATTTACTAGATTACGTGTGCCTATTAATATTTACTTATTTATTTTTGTTTATCAGGGTAGTGCACTCATCTAGTTGCCGCGGTGGTAGAGCGGTAGTGTTGTTACCTCACAGCAAGAGGTTCTCCCATTCGAATCTTGGCTTGGCTTGGGAGTGCCCTCTGTGGAGTCTGCATGTCCCCCCCGTGGTTGGGTAGTGTTCGAAAGACATGCGTGCGTAAATGGGCGTGCCTTCGTCAAAGGTTGGGCGTCGAGCTGGCACCTCGGCTTTTCCTAAAAATCTACTGCCAATCATTAGCGGACTGTAGTTCCGCTGTGGCGACCCCTTACCGGGAAAAAGTGAAAGAACAACAACAGGGTAGTGCACTCATCTCAATGGGGCATTTACACACAGCCTGGGTGAATAGAATGCATTTATATCACGTTATCGAAAGATGAAAATAGCGAATGCTATTTCATCAGCCCCAAAACATCTAAACATGAAAATATCAAACATTCAGAACAGCGAATTTTTTCCCATGGAAAAAATTTGCTGCTCCGAAACACACAAGCACATCAAACAAACAGCAACCACACACATACACTTAAATTTCTACATTTAATGCTACACTAAACTAAACATACACTACTATCTACCCACTTACCTTAACCCAAATCCTAACCCTAAGGTCCGTCACTATCGCACACTCACCTAACCCGCTCCCTAACCCTAACTCACTTAAACCGCCCCTAACCCTAAAGTCTGTCACTATCGCACACACGACTAACCTGCGCCCTAACCCTAACTCACTTAACCTGCCCCTAACCCTAACATACAAACAATCGTACACTTACCTGATCCCAACTCGTAACTTTCCACCACACCACTAAGAATAGCGAAGCCACAGAAACGGCCAACCAAATTCTTTCCAGAGGAAAGAATTCACTGTTCTGCAGCTTTGGTATTCTTAATGTTCTCTGAATAGTGTTCGATATCAGAACATTCAAAGTTTTAATACTTCGATGTTCTGATATAGACCCAATAGAATCACATAAGAAATGAACAAAGCATATTTACAGATACAAGGACATGCTAATATATTCAGGAGAAGAAGCAGTTTACAATGTCAAAACATGGACAGAAAAAATAGAATTATACTTAGAGCTTTATGGATAAGATGCAGCTGTAATAAAAAAAAAAGATGTAGCCATAATGACTGAGATGGCTTATGTTACAGAGATAGGAGCATATCAATACATAGAGAGGTATGAAGACATCTGAAGTGAGAAGAGCTGCAGGAAAGGATACCATGGGAAGAAGACAGAGAAAAAATAAGAGAGGTGTGCAGAGGTAAGAGGAGAAGAAATGAGAAGTGTCAGAGAAATATAAAGAGAAAAGGGGCAGTAAGTAACATGACAAGATAAGAAAGGATGAAACAGGGATAAAGGAGTATGAGAGAGCTGCAGGGTTTATGTAATCTTACCTGAATGAGTGCAGCTGTTGTCTGAAGTCTTAGTACATTTGGATGTCTCAGATTTAGAGAGGAATGGAGTTCCATAGCTTAGGTGTTAGGATGGGGAATGCAAGATCAGTGCAATAAAGTTCAGTTTTTGGAGTTAGTAGGGTGGGTTGAGATTAAGAGATACCCCTGAGATTATATGTGGGGGTTTTGGATAAAGTTTATGAGTGAGAAGGGACATGTCTTAGGAGATAGGGCTTTGAGAATTAGTGAGGTAGGAGGTTGGCTCTTAAATGTACTGGGATGCATTTAGCTTTAGTGAGAGTTAGGCAGTGGTGTTCATTACTGAGGGAGTTAGGAATGAACTGTCAGATTTTATTGGAGATGATTTAGAAGGTTGTGGCATTTTTCTTTGAGTCTGCAGCTACAACAGGTAGTTATATTCGAGCTGACATAAGAGTATTCCTTTGCCTATGGTAGCTTTGGCTGGCTTTGACAGAAAAGATGATCACTTGTTTGCCCAGGACAGTAGTGTGCTAATTTTGCTGTGTGTGTGTGTGTGCGTGTGCTTTGAATATGTAGTTGAAAGTTAAGAAACTGGTCTAGCCAAATGCCAAGGTATTTAATGGATGTGGTAGTTTCTACGGTGCTACTGTTAGCATCTTTAAGGAAGCTGGGTGCTTTGGCTATTTTTGACTGGTTCCAAACAGCACTGCTTTTGTTTCTGAAGGACTGAGTATATGTTTCTGGCCTGGTTGACATTTTGGAGGTCATCCTGGTGCCGAGTTTGTGTAGCACAGTGAGATACGTTTGATTTAAATTACAAATATTTGGTTTATACTATATTTCATATTATATTATATTAATATAATACTTACTACAGATTTTACTTTATTTACCTACCTACTTACTTATTGCTTTTGTTGACCAGGGTTGTCTGACTGAGCTGCAGTAGCAAATTTTTCAGCAAAGTCCAAAGGAGAAAACTTCCCATTACAAACTGACCAGTTTTATACAATAGAGAAATGTATAAAGCTTTAAGTTACAATACGGACACACAATAAATGAAAAGCAGCTATCATAGTGAAATCTGAATACACATATTGGGACACACAATATGAGGACTGCCTGAGTCCACATGGGTACAGCAACAGGAAAGTACAGTTGTGTACACTTACCATAAATGTAGATGTTGGAGTATATTCACTGTTACAGTCATTACATTTGGGTAATCTGCTGGCAGGTTGCCCTCAGTCGGCCTGAATAACAAAGTCTTGGGTCCTGCATCGGTTGTTGTCTCCTCTTCCATGATGTCAGGTCGTCAGGGGTACAAAACATGCAGCCTATGCCATTTTAATCAGTTTTTCTTGCCCCAGATGTCAGGTGCCCCCCAAATGGGGAGCAAAAATATATGTATAAACTGTAAACATACAAATGCAGCTTAGAAACATAACATGTACCTTCAAATAAAAGCAAATACACCACAAAGGCTTTTGAGTATAGTGAAGGAAAGAAAAGGTATAGAAAAGGGGGCTGGCGGGTGGGTAACCCAGACTGCAACAGTGAATACGCTCGAACTTCTACGTTTATGGTAAGTGTACACAACTGTACTATGTTCTTGTTGTTTCACTGTTGCAGTCATTACATTTGGGTAGAATAACCAAGCTCTTCCACCTCTCACCAACGTAAAACACTTGTTACACAGACCACCGCTTGCTTTACCATAAAGGGTAAATCCTCACAGTTAAACCACAATGGGTTGAAAAAACAGCAACACCGTCCACTGGAATCAAACGATAGTATTTAATACGACAACACAAAGAACACAAAGCAGGATTGCTTGTCACCAAGACTTCATCAGAATCCAATACACACTACTTCTCACTCCCTTAAATACTCTCCAAGCATTGAATAATTAATTAATTAATTAATTGCCACTTAGGTTGCATTTGTATTAAAAACATATATATATATGTATATTTCTTTTACTTACAGCAACAACAAAACTTAATATCCAACCTAAAAAACTATATTATTACTACTTTAATAAAATGCATATATATATTACATATATTAAAAATATACAACTATATATTGTATGTTGAAAACAAAGTAAAAGCTGAAAGGGATAATATTTTTCAAAATTTAGGGAAGAGTTTTAGTGCTGGCTTAATAGATTGGTAGTCATTCATCCCACTAGAACCACAGGTGTCCAGCCTAAGCTGCCACATCAATTCCCTGTATTCAAGTAGGGACTGCCAGTCACCTCCCCTAACTCCCACCTTAACTTCTTCTAAAACCCAAAATTTTATATTAGCATTTCTACAAATCTGGGTATGCCTATATAGTGCATTATTATCATTCCCTCTATTAATATCCCTCATATGTTCATAAATTCGTTGTTTTAACCTACGTTCAGTCTTACCAACATAATATTTTTCACATGTTGAACAATATGCCAAATAAACTACCCCTTTGGTTTGACAGGTGTAATACCCTTTACTTAATTTTCCACCTAGTCCACTTAGTACAAGTTCTTTTCCCCAGAAATAAATGAACACTGCCCACATCTCCCACATTTATGTGTTTTTGCTGTGCTCCACTTGGATTAAGTACCTTTTATATTCAAAAGCTTTTTAAAATTAGTATTTTTCCTGTAACTAAATTTTAAAGTCTGCTTAAAATATTCTGTACTTGTATTTAACTTCGAAAACATAATCCAAATCTCATTAATACCTTTCTGTATCCAGTTTATTCCCTTGTAGTAAGTAAGTGTTAACCTAGGTAGCTCATTCCCTTTATTTATTTCATTATTGCCTTTCCTAAAATCTCTTACACCTCTTCCATTATTATTTATTGAATTAATCAGAAGTGGTGGGAAGTCACTTTTAACATTTTTTACAAGTTTAGATGGATATCCTCTTTCCAAAAATAATTTTTCAATAGTTTTCATTTCCTCAACACACTTGTCATTTTCACTTGTCATGCGTGAACAGTTATTCAAAATAGTTTCAGATATTTTAAATGATTGTGGTATTGCTATATTGAAAGCCATGATTAATAGCAATGCAGAAATTTTGAATTGATGTGGCAGCTTAGGCTGGACACCTGTGGTTCTAGTGGGATGAATGACTACCTTTCTATTAAGCCAGCACTAAAACTCTTAGCCAATAACCCTAAATTTTGAAAAAATATTATCCCTTTCAGCTTTTACTTTGTTTTCAACATACAATATATAGTTGTATATTTTTAATATATGTAATATATATATGCATTTTATTAAAGTAGTAATAATATAGTTTTTTAGGTTGGATATTAAGTTTTGTTGTTGCTGTAAGTAAAAGAAATATACATATATATATATGTTTTTAATACAAATGCAACCTAAGTGGCAATTAATTAATTAATTAATTAATTAATTAATTAATTATTCAATGCTTGGAGAGTATTTAAGGGAGTGAGAAGTAGTGTGTATTGGATTCTGATGAAGTCTTGGTGACAAGAAGAAAGCGCGCTCAATCCTGCTTTGTGTTCTTTGTGTTGTCGTATTAAATACTATCGTTGAGTGTTGCTGTTTTTTCAACCCATTGTGGTTTAACTGTGAGGATTTACCCTTTATGGTAAAGCAAGCGGTGGTCTGTGTAACAAGTGTTTTACATTTGGGTAGAATCCCAAAGCAATGGAAGGGAGGATGGAACTAAACAGCATTAGGAGCAGCTATAAGGCCCTGCAGGACTGCAGTGGCAAAGCCTGCCCTTGCTTTAGAGAAGAGAGGTAAATGATAATGCTTTGTGTACATATGAACTGAGCTCCAAGTAGCAGCTTCTAGAATGTCTCTGGTAGGGACCCCTCTGAGAAAAGCTGCTGAAGCAGAGGCAGCCCTGGTGGAATGGGATCTGATCCCCTTGGGTACAGGTTTACCATGGTGCAAGTAGCAGAAATGAATGCTACGGCTTATCCATTTTGAAATAGTCTTCTTTGATATAGCCTTCCCCTCTGATCCTACAGCAAATGCTACCAGTAGTTGCTCAGACTTTCTTAGAGATTTTGTCCTGTTTAAGTAAAATCTTAGTTGTCTGTGTACATCCAATGAATACAGAATTCGCTCCCCCTTGTTCTGCGGATTTGGGAAAAAAGTTGGCAGGTGAATGGTTTGGTTAAGAGCCACACTGGATACCACTTTAGGCATAAAAGAAGGATTGGTCCTGAGGGCCACCCTGTCCAGGTAAAAAATAATGAAAGGCTCCACTGCCATGAGAGCCTGTAGTTCTGAAATCCTTCCAGCTGAAGTGACTGCCAAAAGAAAAGCTGTCTTCCAAGAAAGAAATTTTATATCCGCAGTAGCTGCTGGTTCAAAAGGAGGCAGGTGAGTTTTTCCAGCACAAAATTGAGGTCCCATGCAGGAGTTGGCACTCTCCTGGTAGGCCTTAAATTTTTGGCCCCTCTGAGGTACTGTTTTAGCAGGGGATGAGAAAAGAGGGGAGGCTCTGTGTTGTAATGAGCCGAGATGGCAGAGGCATGGATTTTTATTGAAGAAAAATATAGGCCCTTGTCAAGCATCTCAGTTAAGTATTGTAAAATCTGAGGAATATTGGGCTTTGCTGGGTCTATTCCTTGTGCCTGGTTCCAAGCACAGAATCTCTTCCATTTATCAGCATAAGATTTTCTAGTACTAGGCCTTCTGGCTTCCAAAATGACATCCATCACTGGTTTACTGAGATGTGGTTTGAATAATTAGTTGATTAGCCATGCTGCAAGATTCAGAGTTTGGAGCCGAGTGTGCAGAATTTGATAGTTCTGCTGAGACAATAGATGAGGTGTTTGAGGCAAGTACCACGGAGGAGGGTGCGACATATTCCTTAGAACCGGGTACCAGTGTTGGCGAGGCCAGTCCAGAGCAATTAGAATAATTTTTGTTTTTTTCTGTTTGACTTTTAGTAAGACCTTGGAGAGTAGAGGCAGAGGGGGAAAGGCATAGACTGATAGGTTTTTCCACCTGAAGGACAGAGCATCCACTTTCCATGCTTTTTTGTGATGAGTTCTTGTGCAGAATTTGTCCAAATGATAGTTTTGGGAGAGGCAAATAGATCTATGTCTGGGCTTCCCCATTTCTGTGTTAACATGCTGAAGATTTCTGTATCTAGTTTCCATTTATGCGGGTCCATAAGATTTCTGCTTAGGTCGTCTGCCAGAGTATTTTGCTTTCCTGGCAGGAATTGAGCTTGAAGATGTATTTGGTAGGTCAAAGCTGTGTTCCACAAGGCCATGGCTAGTCTGCAAAGGGGATAGGAATGGGTACCCCCCTGCTTGTTTATGTACCACATAACTGTGGTGTTGTCCGTCTTTATCAGTAGTTGTCCTGGATGAAGTAAGTCCTTGAAGGCTGTCAGAGCATTCTGAACAGCTAGCATTTCTTTCTGGTTGATATGTAGATGCATTTTGTTTGGGCTCCATTTGCCCTGAATGCATCTCCCTGCCAGGTGGGCTCCCCAAGCACAGTCTGATGCATCTGTAGTTAGGGTTTGTGTGGCAGGGGGTAGAGTGAATGACAGTCCCTTGTTTTGGTGACATGTCTCTGCCCACCAAAGAAATTCCTGTTGTAGGCAGGGAATGAGAGGAATCAGTTTCCAGGCTATGATAATGTTGACTATATAAGCTTTTTAGTTACCATTAAAGTTTCCTCATATGCAGTCTCGCATATGGAATTAGTAGAATGCAGGATGCCATGAACCCCAAAAGCCTGCAGAATTTGTCTTGCAGATAACTGGGTCTTTGTCGCCATTTGTTTGAAGTATATTGTCAATTGCATTTGTTTGTCTGGCATGAGGTAAGCCATCTGGCCAGTTGTATTCAAGCTTGCACCCAGGAATATAATTATTTGAGAGGGTACCAGTTGTGATTTCTTTTCGTTTATGGTGTACCCTAGGCATGCTAGAAGCCTTTTTACAAATGCCAGATGTTGAAGAAGAGCATCTTTGTCCTCTGCCTGAATGAGGCAATCATCCAGATAAGGATAAATTTGAATGTTTCTTTGTCTGCAGAATGCAATTACTGGTACCAGGCATAAAGACCCTGGGCTCAGTAGATAAGCCAAAGGGCAGTGCAGAGAATTGGTAATGCAAAAAACCTGCTTTGAAGTGGAGGTATCTTCTGCAACAGTCCCTTATTGGGATAAGAAGGTATGCCTCTTTTAAGTCTAGAGTTACCAACCAGGGATTCTTGCCTAGCATAGGCAGTAGTTGTTGTAAAGTCAGCATTTTGAATTCTGGAATGTCCAGGAACGTGTTCAGAATTGGTAAGTCCAGCATTGTACGGCATGATTAGTCTTTTTTGGGTACCAGGAAAAGTCTTGAATAAAATCCTTGTCCTTTTCTGGTACCGGTTGAATAGCCCCCATATCCATGAGGGACATGACTTGTTTCTGGGCCTCTGCCCACTGGTTTTGTGGCAGATCTGGCCATCCGTTTGGAATTGGCAAAGTATGGAAATGAAATCTGTACCCCTGGGATACTATGTTTAATACCCACTCATCCCCGGTAATTAACTGCCAATTTTGAGCATGAAGTGCTAGTTTTCCCCCCAAGGGAGCTGCCAAAAGATAGGTGCTTGGAGATGGTAGAGGAAAGTCACTGAGACTGCTTACTGTAGGGTTGTGCTTTGTTACCTCCAGATTTGGAGGTGGAGGCACCCCATTGCTTTGACATGTAAGATCCCTGTGATTGATACCTGGAGCCTTTTGAGCACCTGGGTTTGCCCTGACTGGCTCTGTTGGACACAGGAAAGGACCGATTCTTAGTAGGCCAGTGCCTACTGAACCTGGGTGGCTGCACTTGCAAGAAATCTTTTACAGTTTGCATAGATTTAGCTTTGCCTTCCATTTTCTTTAAAACCTTTTCTGCCTTATTACCAAACAGACTTTCATGCTGTAAAGAAGCATCCAACAATTTAGCTTTAAAATGATCAGGCAGATTTTGCTCCTTGAGCCAGGTATGCCTTCTTATCACAAATCCAGTTACGGTGGCCCTGCAAGAGGCCTCCAAGGAATCAAAACCACATTGCAAAGTATGCTTTCCAACCTGTTCTGCTGAATGCAATAAATCCTGTAACTCTTATTTTCCACACAATTAGAAATCAACATAATTTTCCGTTTCAGTAAGCCCATAACATGCTGCTGATATTTAAGCATATGAAAATGGCAGTTTAAAGCCCCGATTGCCAAGGTTGCAGACGTATAAACCTTCTTACCCCATCTATCCAGCGCCCTGGAATCTCTGTCAGAAGGGGTAGGATTTTTGGCTGTAGACACATTAACACCCTTGGGATCCTGAGAAATAGTCTCAGGATCAGCAGCAGGATTTTTGAAAAGAAATTTGTGGGAGTCAGGAACCCTGTAATATCTGTCTGGCTTACTAGGAGCCAGTGGCAGGGAATCAGGAGCCATGCTTGATGCCGAGAACACATCATCAACAATGTCTAATACACGGGGTATTGCCAAAGGCCTATGCTGAGGAAGAAGAAGGAAATCCCTAAGCCTCTTTTTTGATTCAGAGAAGTCCTGAATCTCCCAGTGAAAATGTTCCCTTAAAGTATGCCAAGTCTCTCCAAATGAGTAATCCTCAGGAGGCGATGCAGATGGGATGGATTCCTCTGCATCAGAATCCTCATAAGGTGAAATAGAAAAGTCCTGATCAGAAGAGGAATCAGAAGAAATGGAAACCTGATCTGAAGATTCATAATCAGAGCCTTGCCTAGGCCTCTTAGCAGGGGTTGGGAACCCCTAATCAAGGTAATTAAATCCTCAGCCATTTTGATAATTTGCTTTTTAGGCATAGGGGCCTGAGCACGTGGCTCATGCATCAATTTTTTAGACAGAGAAGTCGTTTTTGACCTTGTTTTTGTTGATGGCGTCGGTTTAATATAAAAATGTTGAGGCCTGAAAACACCCTCAGAAGCTGGTGCCTGCTCAGCGGCTCTGGACCCATCCAAGGGAGAGACATCCGTGGGTTCAATACTTTGCGAATCTCGCGGCATACCAGACTCCGAATGGGTCTCGGTAGAGGCCTGCGACTCAAAAGTAACGGGTATCAGGGGCTGCGAAAGTGCCTCACTGAGTACCGGCGAACAGCTTAGGAGAAGCTTCATCAGTTTTGGACCTCGACGGTCTGTCTCTGTCTTTTTCCTTGCGTTTTTTGTGAACTCCGGTAGCCGGATTGCTAACCAGTGACATTTCAGGGTAGTTAAATCTTGAACCAAAATATTTAGAAGCAAAAATATGCAGACGCTTAATAGTGCTTTGGTTAAATTTAGCACAAAACTGACAGCAAGGCACGTTGTGATCAGGGCCTAGGCAAGGAATACAGTACAAATGAAAATCCTTATGAGGTATTTGCTTCCCACAAGTAATGCAATTATTAACTTTTACTGACATTGGTAAGGCGCAAGAAAAAGTTTCCCCAACGGGGTACTTAGCTTTAGTTTGAAGACCTCGGATCTGAAACTCGAAAATGAAAATTTCAGGAGTCTGCCGACTGGCACTTGCAAACTGCTTCTGCTTCGGGCACCGCACCGCAAGAAAGACCGATTAAAATGGCGTGACATCATGGAAGAGGAGACAGCAACCAACGCAGGACCCAAGACTTTGTTATTCAGGCCGACTGAGGGCAACCTGCCAGCAGATTACCCAAATGTAATGACTGCAACAGTGAAACACGAAGAACATCAAAAGAGGAGAGATCATTCTGGACTCCTATATGAAAAATGGCTTGATGGTGGCCAACACTTAGTTCAGCAAGGGAAACAGTCACAAGATGACATACAGGAGTAGCCAATATACAACTCGGGTAGAATTCCTCCTAGTAAGAAAAAGGCATTGGAGTAGAATCCGTGATTGCAAAGTCATCCCCAGTAAAACAGTCGTCCCATAACATATACGACTGGCTGCCAAAATCAGCTGCAAACAGTGATCAGAGAAGGCTCTAATGTCAACAGAGAGTAAGCTGAAGACCTGGAAGATGAATGGAGAGAAAGCACAAAAGTTTAATAATATACGAGGGCTCTTGCACCTCAGGAAGAAGGGAAAATTGGTGGAATTGAAGAATGGCTTTGCCTCAAAACAGCATATGTGAGGACTATAGAAGAGATATGTGGATGAGTCAGGTATGTAAATAAGGTACATAAGGAAAGCTGGTGGTGGAATGTGGCACAGATTATCATGGCACTTGGTGCAGTAGGCTAAGGCTGTGAACTGTAGTTCCTGTACTACAGGGCTTGATTCCCTCAGCCCTCATTTGTCTACTATGTCACCTTGTGCAAGTCACTTAACCAGACATTGCTCCCACACTCCCCCTATAAAAAGGACTGTGTGTCCAGTTCGCCTGCCTGGTTAACAAATTATTACTGGGTTGAGGGTTGGCTTAATGATTAAAGTGTCTACTTCACGGACACAAGGCACAGGGTTTGATTCTCACCTGTAATCATTGTCTGGTTATCAGTTAGGCATCTAATAATCTGCAGACTAACTGGCTAGTATATACCTAAGAAACTGTGAATCTAAGATGATTTAGGACTGACAGAATGATTGCAAGATTAAACGAGCAAGTCCAGCAAAGAGATGGATGGATTGTGAGAGAAAAGACCTGCAACAGTCAGGCATCACTTAGGTTCATAGGTTGGTACTAGGCTATCAGCCCTAGGGCCTATACAAGACTAGCCATAACAATTCCCTGGCTATTTCTTCCCACATTATTTACCTCCCTGGACCCGTGTCTAGCAGGGCGACTGACGTGATCCCCGGGGTGAATTTCCTTTCTCCCATCCAATCATCAAGGTTCCTTTTGAAGAGGGCCAAAGAGGTGCTCTGCTTGACATGTATGGGCAGTCTATTCCAGAGTCTGGGGAGTCTCTGGGTCAGGAACCTATCCCTCCAGCATGTTTTGTTTATTGTGATGACAAGGTTTAGATCCCTGGAGCGTGTGGCTCTGAGGGATTGGGATTTCTTTAAGTGTAGCATGTCCAACAGCTCTGGGTTTGACATGGCCTTGTATGTTAAGCAGAGATCGCCTCGGAGTAGACGATATGCGACAGAGTATAGCTGGAGTTTTTTAAGGTGGTCAGCATAGGGCATCTGCTTTAGGCCTGTGATTCTTTTAGTGAGGTATTTCTGCGGCCTTTCCAGTTGTTGCAGATGCCTTGAGAGGTACATACCAAATGGGGCATTGTATTCTGTAATAGGTCTAATGAGGGATGAGTACAGTGGGACAATTACCTCCTTTTTTCTGGATGAAAAGCCCTTAGTAATGAGGTGTGCCACATAGGATTTCCTGACTGTTGAAGCGATGTGGTATTGAAGGTGAGACCACTGTCCACCTGTGTCCCTAAGTCTCTTATCAAACTTTCGGTGTTTAGTGTACTGCCACCTATGTGGTAATTCACGGGTACATGTTTTTTCCCAAAGGGGATAACTATACATTTCTTGGCATTGAGCTTGAGCTCATGGCTCTGGCACCAAGCATCTGTTTTTGTAAGACCCTTTTGTAGAGTTTCCACATCATTTGGGGATTCAATAATGGCTCCCAGTTTGCAGTCATCTGTGAACTTTGTTAGCCAGAGTCCCTTAGTGTTGGCCTGCACCGAAGAGAAGTAGATGCCAAACTACTGAAGAAGGTGGGACAGTGGCATTAAATTGACAAAGACGGCAACAGTCAATGTGAGACCCTGACCCCATGCAGAAAATGGGAAAAAGGGGGTTAATGACGATCATGGAATGACAAATTGCCATACAAAATGAGGCTTAAAATGTCACTTTACAAAGCTTACAGTGTTGTTACCTCACAGCAAGAGGTTCTCCCGTTCGATTCTCGGCTGGGCTTGGGAGTGCCTTCTGTGTGGAGTCTACATGTCCTCCCTGCGGTTGAGTAGCATTCGAAATACATGCGTGCGTAAATGGGCGTGCCTTCGTTAAAGGTTGGGCATCGAGCTGGCACCTCGGCGTTTCATAAAAATCTACTGCCAATCATTAGCGGACCAGAGTTCCACTGTGGCAACCCCTTACCGGGAAAAGCTGAAAGACAAACAACAACATTTATGGGTAGGACGACTATGGGAGAGGAAGTATGAAAGACATAAGCAGCAAGCAGAGAGAAGGAAAGGAATAAGTGAGAGATAAAAATGTAGTGAAACTGATACAGATGTAGATGGTAATGAATATGAGCTGGAGTTTTGCTGGTGGAAAACACTGTAGGGGAGAGTAAAGGCAGCTGAAGTCGCAGTCACGGCAAAACAGATGGAAGACAATAGGAGCTTTATATTGAGAATTTGCTTTTTTGAGGTATATAGGGGTAATGTAGGTGTGTTAGAGCCTTAGTAGTCTAGCCTGGGGAAGTATATGAGCACAGTCTTTTTAAACTGTTATTTTAGCAAGTTTCTGACTCCTGATAGGTTGTTGTCTGAAGTTGCTAGGGGATCATAGAACTGATTTTGGAGACATAACTTGAGTAAAGAAACAGACCAATAGAGGTGGGGGTTTTGGTTACAATTAATGGGGACTTGTCTGTGGAACACAGTTACCATTCATAGGAGTAAGGTTCCACTAAGGCTTTTAATGCAGGACAGTTTTGTGGTTTGATTATTTTATGAACATTTGCTAAGTGGGTGATAGAGGGATAATGTGGAAGTTCTAGCTAGCCTACCTGTTCTAAAGCTGGCAGTGGTGGGATTTTGCAGACTGGTTAGAGGCAGATTTAGCTATCTTGTTACATTCATTGTTCAAAATTTTGTAGTAGGGATTGTTAAAGTTTTGTGTAGATGGAGACAGCATACAGTAGTGCAGGGACACTGTGTCATGATTCTGCCAATGCTTTAGAAAAGTCAAGGAATAGAGAGGAAACAAAGTTCCACAGTCCCTATGGAGGTTGATATAATGGAAGAAATTAAAGAGAACTTTGGTAGTGCTATGATGTGGGCCTGAAGCTATGCTGGGCAGTGGAGAGTATGGTGTTATCTATTAAGTGTTTGAGAAGGTGAGATTGTACACATTTCTGAGGATTTTTGACAGACAAGAAAAAATGGCTATAGGGCAGTAATTACAGAATTCAGTAATCTTTCCTCCTTTGTATAAGAGAACCATTAATGACTTTTTCCAGGTAATGGGTACATAGATTTCTTGGAGAGATCTGTTTATGTAGATAAACACAGGGTATGCTAACCAGGTTAGTAGTCATGCTAATGTGTATCAAGAGAAGACTGTCAATGGTGAGTGCAGTGGGTTTTAACTCATGAAGTCATTTTTTGGTGATAGAGATGGGGAACTAGGTTGATGTGGAAGACAGGGATTTTAGGAGATAGTTCTTAGGGGATGGAGAGAGGGGTAGATGTATTGTTGCTCAACAGGGAGGTGAAAATATTTGAAGTGTGAGTTGATTTAGTTAGCAATAGGCTTGATATGGTTGGTGGTAGTATGGACTGGTATCTGGATTTAACAAATTATTAATGGATGACCACAACTGTTTGGGGTTCCTTGTGTAGGTGAACAAATACAGAGTTGGCAAAAAGTAGAAAATAAAGGGATTGAAGTGTAGTGATTTTTTTAATCAGATCTAATTGATACCTGTTTATACGCATGTGTGTGTGTGTGTGTGTGTGTGTGTGTGTGTGTGTGTGTGTGTGTGTGTGTGTGTGTGTGTGTGGTTGTGGAGTTCTTTAAAGTTTTAGAAATTAGTCTCTTTTATTATGAAACCAATATCCCCAGGCTTCTGTCTGGCTCTCTTCAGTTGCTTAGTAGTTTTTGTGAGCCAAAGGGATGACCTGAACTTGACTGTCTTGTGTCTGGTTGGGTTTAATTGGTTTAGTCTGGTGAGAAAGGTGTCATTAAAATATGTAGTGGCTTCAGCCAGAGGAATAGTTTTCAGGAGATGCAAGCTTTTAATGTTTCTGTGAATGTGTCTTTGCTAGATTGAACTACATTGCAAACTGTGCTATGGTGGTTGTAATTTTGGGATTGAGCTGGCTATCTTTGAAGAAGTAATGAGAAGTCATTCAGTTTGGCAGAGTACCAAAGGAGATAATTTTATTTGCGCCAGATGTGAGGGCCCAGTCTAGAACAGAAAGTCAGCTTAAGTGTTTGCTATACCTGGTTCCCGACAAAAGAGTTGTGTGAAGTTGTATTGACTTATGACAGAGGTAGGGTAAGGGGTGAAAATGGTTGCCAATCAATATTTAAATCACACAAGTACTATTACTGTTAATGATATTGTCAGCATTATTCTCCATATGCTGTTCTGCACTGAGGAAGTCACTTGCCTGCTTCAATTATTATTTACTTTATGCAATCCCTAGTCACCTTAACCTCAAGCTATACAGTACCTGTAACCTAATAACTCTGTCTTTACACTCAAATACATTATTTCCTGCATTCTACATAGTATAAATAGTCATCAAAGAATAAATAAATAAAAATAAAATAAACTTGCTTTGCACATTCGTATCATTTAATTTCTATTTTTAAATCAGTCTATAAATCAAAGTCACTATTTTTAAACTATAAACAGGCCTTCTACACTGTGTGAACAACCAAAATGTCAGGTTTCTTTGCTTCATCTCGATAGTCCTAAATTGAGTTCTTGCCTTCTTGATCTTCACTTAGAGCAAGGAAAAGAATAAAGCAGTATGAACTTGCATTACATCTGTCACTGCAAGCCATGGATCTCCAGTGTCAGGCAAGCCATGCACTGGTCAAGCACAACTTGCAAGACACACACACACACACACTAAAAATAAACAAAACCATTGTTAAATACATACTTAAATGAATTAAAGGAAGATCATCCACACCCAGAGGATGGAGAGCTCTTCATTCACAAGCACCTAGTGGGTAATAAGTCACCAGTGCAAAAAGTTTCCTTGCAAATCAACTGTTATGGTGATTACAAACCCGTCATGTCTGTTCAGAGGTCTTCTGAAGCAGGCAGTTGTTGGGATGAACCTCATGGGAGTACTGAGTCAGGTGATAGTCAAAAGGAAACATGTTCAGATGGATGAATCCTGTAACATCACATCAAGGTGTTTAAAGAAAGTATGACACCTGGAATCACAGTCCAAGCAATCATACTTAGTGAATTTCTCAAATGATGACTAAGCATGAAATAAATGTCTGCAATGCAAGCATTTTTGAAACATGAAGTGGGAGCACTCACAGCTGTAGTGGTGTGACCTCTGACAGCATTATTTTCCAAAGGGGGATTGCAACACAAAGACAAAATACCATGTGGCTGTCAATCCACTTACAGAGAGGGTTTGCTGCAAAAGTCAGCCCTTCCTTACCTAGAAAGAAGGAGATATACAACCTCCCAAGATAAAGCCCAGAAGTTGGGAAATCCTGGGAGCAACATTGATGGTCACCAGGAATTACTTCTTCAAGCATACAGAAACTTCATAAATTATGAATCATCTGTTTCTAGCAGAGACCTCCAGGATAGAAACGCACTCTACCACAACACAGCACAAACCACAGGACACATAGCTCACTTCCACAGTGTGTGCTCAATACACTAATCATAGGTGACTCAATAGTGAGGCACACAGATGTCCCACTCACTAGGTTGACTAAGGAGAAGGTAACAGTCAGCTGTCTATCAGGTGCCAGAATCCGACACAAATCACACACACTCAGGTGGCTCCACAACAAGTACATGTATGACTCTGTCATTGTCCATTTGGGTGTAAATGACCTGAGATGCATCTCCCCGGACTACATCAAAAGAGACATGGTGGAGATCTTAGATTATGTGGTCCAGGCAAGTATGACCCAACCCCTGAGCAGTATCCTACCATCACCCAGAATTATACTGCAGTACAAACATAAAATTATTGACTTCAACAACTGGTTAAGTTTCTGGTGTCACTCTAAGTGGATCCAGTATCTGTTTGCTTGGGATGACATGATTGACAGACTTCAATGCTTTGTCAGAGATGACCTGCATCTGCCACCCCTGACTACTGACTAAGGCTCTTGCCACTCCTATAGTGCCTTTTTTAGGTGGTGCTCCAAAGACCAAGTTACAACTGTAACAGCTATAAATAAATAGTACAGTTGTGTACACTTACCATAAATGTAGATGTTCAAGTGTATTCACTGCTACAGTCATTACATTTGGGTTATCTGCTTGCAGGTAGCCCTTAGTAGGCCTGATTAACAAAGTCGTGCGTCCTGCATCGGTTGCTGTCCCTTCTTCCACGATGTCAGGTTGTCAGGGGTACAAAACATGCAGCCAATGCCATTAAATCAGTTTTTCTTGTCCCAGATGTCAGATGCCCCGCCTACTTGGGAGCAATTAAATATAAAAGTACAATGATATACCTCCAACAAAAAAGCAAATGCACCAAAAAGCTTTTAAGCATAGTAAAAGAAAGTAGAGGTATAGCCAAAAAGGACTGCAACAGTGAATACACTCGAACATCTACATTTATGGTAAGTGTACACAACTGTACTATGTTCTTTGTGTTTCACTGTTGCAGTCATTACGATTCCCAAAGCTATGGTTGGGAGGAGGAATTTAAATAGCATTAGGACCAGCTATAAGGCCCTGCAAGACTGCAGTGACAAAGCCAAGAAATGGTTTGCTTTGAAATAGCCTTCCTCTGCCTGCAGCAAATGCCACCAGCAGTTGTCCAGATTTCCTTTGAGGTTTATTCCTGTCCAAGTAGAATCTAAGTCCATCTAAGGAATTCAGTATCCGTTTCCCTTTGTTCTGTGGATTGAAGAAGGTTGGCAAATTAATGGACTTAAGAGCCACACTGGATACCACACTTGGGCATGAAGGATGGATTAGTTCTGAGGGACACACATGAAAGATGATGAAAGGCTCCACTGCCATAGGGCCTGTAATTCAGATACTCTTCTAGCTGAAGTGATTGCTAAAAGTAAAGCTGTTTTCCAAAGTTAAGGTCCCAGTTTTCAACATAAGATTTTCTAGTACTAGGCCTCCTTGCCTCTAAAATGATATCCATCACAGGTTTACTGAGGGATGTGTTGAGTGCAGAATCTGGTTCTCCTGAGGAAGGAGTCTGAGACAGATGCCATGTGCGCAGGAGGGGTACCAGAGTCTAGAGCAATCAAAATCATCCTTGGTTTGCCCTGTTTCATTTTTAGTAGTACTTTGGAGATCAGAGGCAGAGGGGGGAAGCCATAGACTGATAGGTTTTTACAGCTGATGGACACAGCATCCACTTTCCAGGCTTGTTTGTGGGGAGTCCTTGTGCAAAATTTATCCAATTGGTAGTTCTGTCTATAACCGGCTCCCCATTTGCTTGTCAACATGTTGAAAATCCTTGGTTCCAGTTTCCACTGGTCCACTACAGAGGAGGTAAGGATGTGTACCGTCCTGCTTGTTTATGTACCACATAACAGTGGTGTTGTCCGTCTTTACCTCCTGCTTGTTTATGTACCACAATTTTTTTGATTGATATGCAGGTGCATTTGATGGTCTGCCAGTGTATTTAATTTTCCTGGCAGGAATTGAGCTTGTAAGTGCACTTGGTAGCTCTAGGCTGTGTTCCACAATGCCATGAGGAGGTAAGGATGTGTACCCTCCTGCTTGTTTATGTACCACATAACAGTGGTGTTGTCCGTCTTTACCATCAGTTGTCCTGGAAGAATGTGGTCCTTGAAGGCTGTCAGAGCATTCTGTACAGCTAACATTTCTTTTTGATTGATATGCAGGTGCATTTGACTTGGGTTCCATTTGCCCTGAATGATAGTCTGCGTCTGTTGTTAGGGTTTGGGTGGCAGGTGGTGTGAAAGGTAGTTCCTGGTGGCAGGCCTCTGCCCACCAAGGTATGATAGGAATCACTGCTTCTAGATCCTGGAATGTTGACACCATAGGCATTTTAGATACCACTGTAGTTTCCTCACCAAGGCTTGCAGTATTTGTCTTGCAGATAGCAGGGTTTGTCACATGAACGTGAGGTAAGCCATCTGGGAAGTTGTATTCAAGCTTGCTCCCAGGAATATAATTTGTTGACAGGTACCAGGTGAGATTTCTTTTCAGATGATTCAAAAGTATGTCCTGGCTTTCTGCCTGAATTAGACAATCGTCCAGGTATGGGGTATATTTGAATATTTCTTTGCCTGCAAAATGCAATAACTGGGGCTAGGCACTTTGTGAATACTCTGGGCGCAGTAGATAAGCCACAGGGCAGTGCAGAGAACTGATAGTGTGTGTAGCCTGCTTTGAAGCAAAGGTATCTTCTGCAAGATTCCCCAATTGGGATGTGCAGGTATGCTTTTTTTAAATCTAGTGTTGCCAACCAGGCGTCTTTGCCTAGCATAGAAAGCAACTGAATAGTCAGCATCTTGAATTTTGGAATCTCCAAAAAGGTGCTTAGAATAGACAGGTCAAGGATAGGACGCCATGAATTGTCTTTTCTTAGTGCCAGGAAAAGACTTGAGTAGAAGCCTTATCCCTTTTCCTCTTCTGGTATCAACTGAATAGCTCCCATGCTTAAGAGAGAAAGTACTTGTTTTTGGGCCTCTGCCCACTGATTTGGGGGTAGGTCCGGCCACTCTTTTGGTGTTGCCAACATGTGGAAGTGAAATCTGTATCCCTGGGACACTATATTTAAAACCCATCTGTCCTGGGTAATGAGCTCCCAGTTCTTTACATTAAGAGTAGTCTTTCCCCCCAAAGGGGCAGTCAGTTGATAAGTGCTTGGAAATTTTAAAAGGAAGTCATTGATAGAGTTTACCATAGGGGGAGTCATTACTCTCAGATTTGAAAGTGGAGGCTCCCCACTGCTTATTCCTGTGTCCCCCCTGGGACTGAAATTTGGGGTTTCTGCTGTGTCTGGGTTTGGCTTGAGAAGACCTGGAAGGGGCTGGAAAGGACCAATTTTTAGAGGGGCCAGTGCCTACTAAATCTAGGAGGCTGAACCTGTAAGAAATCTTTAACAGTTTGGATAGATTTAGCTTTATCTTTCATCTTTTTAAGAACTTCCTCAGCCTTGTTGCCAAACAGGTGGTCCTGATTTAAGGGAACATCCAACAATTTAGCTTTAACATGATCAGGTAAAGATTGCTCCTTAAGCCAAGCATGCCTTCTGAGCACAGACCCAGTAACAGCAGCCCTGCAAGAGACCTCTAATGAATCAAAACCACATTGCAAAGCATGTTTTCCAACCTGTTCAGCATAATGCATTAAATCCTGTAATTCTTTATTTTCCACACAATCAGGAATCAACATCATTTTCTGTTTAAGCAATCCAATAACATGTTTCTGATACTTTAACACATGAAACTGGCAGTTTAAAGCCCTAATGGCCAAGGATGCAGAAGTGTAAACCTTCTTACCCCATCGATCTATCGCTCTGGAGTCTCTATCAGAAGGGGTAAGATTTTTAGCAGTAGAAGCCTTAATGCCCTTGGGCCCCTGAGAAATAGTATCTGGATCCGCAATAGGATTTTTTAAAAGGAACTTGTGCGACTCAGGGACCCTGTAGTATCTGTCAGGTTTTCTGAGAGCAGGAGGCAAGGAATCAGGGGCCAAAGTAGATTCCGAAAAAGCATCATCAATAATGTCTAGTACAGGAGGAATAGCTAAAGGCCTATGCTGAGGCACGAGTAAGAAATCCCTGAGCCTCTTTTTTGAATCAGAAAAATCCTGGCTTTCCTAGTGGAAATGCTCCCTTAGAGTATGTAAGGTTTCACCAAAAGAAAAATCCTCTGGAGGGGAAGCAGAGGGAATAGAGTCCTCTGCATCAGAATCCTCATAATTAGATAAGGGCAAAAGAATCAGAAAAAACAGAATCCTGGTCAGAAGATTCATAAACAACTTCAGTCCTACGCCTCTTAGAAGGGGGGGGGGGGGTTGGCTACTTCGATTAGAGTTATTAGATAGTCAGACATTCTTATCATTTTGTTCAAGAGGTTTTTAGCCTAGTATGAACCTATGAACCTATGTGGCCTGGGCGTCGTTTTTTTAGGCATGGTTCGATATTTAGGCCTAAGTGAAGAAGGAGGCATCGGTTTAATATGCAAGTCCGTAGGCCTGAATACACCCTCAAAAGCCGGCACCTGCACAGTGGATCTGGACCCATCCAAGGTAGAGACATCCGCGGGTTACATAGTTGAAGCATCTCGCGGCATACCAGACTCCGAATGGGTCTCAGTAGAGACCTGCGAATCAGAAATAGTAGTTATCAGGGGCTGCAAAAGCGCCTCACTGAGTACTGGCGACTGGCTTAGGAGAAGCGTCAGCAGTTTTGGACCTCGGCAGCCTGTCTCTGTCTTTATCTTTGCGTTTTTTCAGAATCCCGGTAGTCAGAAGGCTAACCGATGACATTTCTGGATAATTACACTGAGAACCAAAATATTTAAAGGCGAAAATATACCGGCGATGGATAGTGAGCTGATTAAATAAAGCACAAACCCGACAGCAAGGTACATCGTGGTCAGGGCCTAGGCAAGGAATACAGCACAAATGAAAATCTTTATGAGGTATTTGCTTTCCACAAGTAATGCAATTATTAACTTTTACTGACACCGGTAAGGAGCAAGAAAAAGTTTCCCCAACAGGGTACTTAGCTTTAGTTGAACACTTCAGTTCTGAAACTCGAAAATGAAAATTTCAGGAGTTGGCCGACCTGCACTTGCGAACTGCTTCTGCTTCGGGCACCGCACGGCAAAAAAGACTGATGTAATGGGGTCAGCTGCATGTTTTATACCTCTGACACCCTGACATCATAAAAGAAGGGACAGAAACCGACGCAGGAACCAGGACTTTGTTAATCAGGCCGACTGAGGGCTACCTACAAGCAGATAACCCAAATGTAATAACTGCAACAGTGAAACATGAAGAACATGTAATCTGAGGGTCATGCTGCTCAACGGCTAGAAGTCTAAATCTCAAGATGCACTCACTCAAAGCACTCCTCAAAATGGGAGAACATCAACATTTGTTGCTGTAACAGAGACCTTGTTTAAAGCGGCAGAAAGCACCCCTGCACTACCTGGGTATTTTTCAGCCCCATAACATGGCCCAAAGCTACAAAGGCAGTGGTGTCTCCATATTCATAAAGGATATGTACACCTCCAGACTTGTAGCCCAGCATAACTCATCTCAGATACTTCAGGTACAGCCATCACTAGGTAAGATGGCAATCCATCCACGTTCCTAAGCACCCTGGAATCTATCAAGGTCCAACCCAACACTCATACTAGGAGACTTCAAATACCCCTCCATCAACTGGGAAAACTACTCCAGCATCAATACACTGGCCCAAAGCTTCCTGGAATTCATCAATTCTAATGCCCTAGTCCAGCTCATTCTGAACCCCTCTAGAGGGAGCAACATCCTTGACCTGGTTATTACTAACATGGGCGACCATTGCTCTACACCAATATTCAATCCCTCCCTGGTCAAATCTGACCATAAATTAATCACCATGGAAATCCACATCTCACCTACACCCTCTGCAAAGGTAACCACCTTGAAAAACTACTCCAAAGCTGACATTGGGCTCCTAAAAACGAGGTGGCTAACTTCACAGCACCCATGCCAGTGGAAAATAGCTGCATGACTGCCGAATCATACTTTAATGCACTATACAAACGTACATAAATGCATGGAACTAGCCATACATAAAAGAACCAAGACGCTCTCCTCCAAAAAAAGGAAGCCAATCTGGTGGTCACCTGCCATTAATAAACTCTACAACAGAAGGAAGAAACTGTTGCAGAAAAAGGTGAAGTCTCAAGACTGGAAAAACTCCCTTATTAGCCTCAACAAAAAGTTTAGATCCCTCATCAAATCATCCAAAGCCAGCTATGCAGGTAGAATTGCGGCAGACACTAAAAACGATCACAAAGCCTTCTATAGTGATATCAAGAACCTCCAGTGCAATACCCAGATAGCCAACAGATAATGCCAACATACAGGCCCGACAGATTCAGTGCAAACTTAACCCCTCTCCCCCTCCTAAAGGACCAATCACAATACCAGAAGAATGCCAGGAACCCAGCATTACTGCAGCACAGGTTAAAGCTGCATTGTCCAAGGCCAAGAATACAGCTTCCATGGGTCCCAATAACATCCCTAGCTGTGTTCTAGATAAACTACAAAGTGAACTGGCACCACATCTGTGAGCCCTGTTCAGTCACAGCCTCACCTCAGGCTTTGTCCCTACTGAATGGCGCACTGCTACAGTCATCCCTCTCCATAAAGGTGGAGAGACTACAGACCCTGGGAATTATCGCCCCATTAGCCTGATGAGTCTGATATGTAAAGCTATGGAGCAAATCATCATGGACCTGATTAACAAAGATATAGGAAATCAGCAAACTCTAGACACCACGCAATTTGGCTTTGTGAAAGGGAGCTCATGCCTGGTCAAACTGGTTGACTTCTTTGAATCAGTCACCAGGGCTGTGGATGAAGGTAAGGCAGTGCATGCATACAGCCTACCTCGATCTGGCCAAGGCCTTTGATACCATTTCTCACTTGGCAATTATTCATAAACTCATCAAACTAGGCATCAACACCTATATCACTAGGTGGGTTGCAAATTTGCTCACAGACAGAAAACACAGTGTGAAAGTAGGGGACTCCAAGTCAGACTGCCGACCAGTTACAAGTGGAGTCCCACAGGGATTGGACCTGGGTCATCTCCTGTTCGGCATCTACTTCTCAGAAGTCCAGGCCAACACAAAGGGACTCTGGCTGACCAAGTTCACAGATGACTGCAAGCTGGGATCTATTATTAACTCCCCAAATTATGCAGACATCCTACAGAAAGGCCTTACTGAGACCAATGACTGGTGTCGAAACCATGGCCTTAAGCTTAATGTCAAAACATGCATCGTCATGCCCTTTGGTAAAAGCTCAGTTGCCACTAATTACCACATCGATGGGAGCCCACTGAACACTGAAGGCGTTATAAGAGATCTGGGAATGCAGGTTGACAGCAACCACTCCTTCGACCACCACATTGCCACTGTGTTCAGAAAGTCCATCTATGTGGCACATCTCATTACCAAGGGTTTTGCATCAGGGAAGAAAGAGGTTATCATCTCTCTCTACTCTTCCCTCATTAGACCAATCATATAATGCCCCATTTGGCATGTACTTCACTAGACACCTGCAACAGCTTTAAAGGCCGCAGAAGTACCTCACGAAGACGATGTTAGACATTAAACACATGTCCTACACGGGCACACTCAAAAGAGTCCAGCTATTCTCGGTCTCATATTGCCTACTTAAAGGTGATCTCTGCTTGACTTACAAAGCCATGTCTGATCCAGCTCTGTTGGAAATGCTACATTTAAAGAAATCCCAATCCCTCCACACCACACACTCCAGAGACCTCAACCTCATTACCACAATCAACAGAACATACTGGAGGGACAGGTTCCTCACCTAGAGACTGCCCATGCTCTGGAATAGACTCCCCATACATGGCAAGCACAGAAATCTTGATGAGAGGATGGGTAATATAAAGTTCACCCCAAGATCACTCCAGTGTGGCTCTACCAGACAGAGGCACTGGGAACTAATGTCGGGCGGCACGATGCCAGGGCACTTCTATGGGCTAGGCTTGTAAAGGCTCCAGGGCCATTAACCTAGTACACACCTATGAACAAGATTAGTTCCTTTCACAGCTTCAAAATACCAGGATGCACAAAATCACACAGTCGCTTTCCCTGTACTACTGTGCTGTCTGAGAAGTCAAGCCAGTGAGTTTGCAACACCTCACCTCATGTCCATCTGTATTTCTTAACTAAAGAACCAAAACACGGTTTAGTGTTAGAAATAAACAAACCTTGGGAAGTCTCTCTTTATACAACAATTAGACTACAAATGGGAAATTGTGGATCCACAAATATGACTTGTTCCAGCTGTAAAGTACCAAAGAAGTCTTAGAAGGTACACTGTACTACATCTCTGCATGTTGATGGGGAAGAAGCAATTAGAATATATAACAAATTTGGGCTTCAAGATAGAAAAACAGCAGAAGTATGACAAAAAAATAATTCCACTAAGGTATAAAGTGAAGGCCAGTATCATGTTAAAGACATATTCATTAGGTCCTAAGAAAACTGGTCAGTAGGAACTTCCCCCTTGAAATGGGCATTTAGGATAGAATTTCTTAGCTCTAATTTAAGAGGGGAAAATCTCAGTCAAGCCGTGAAGTGCAGGCACATATTTCATTCTGTAAACCCTCACAACTGCATCTATACAAATAACCTGTATTGTGTTCTACAGCAGCACATTAGCAAAGCCACAGACAGCAGTCCTAAACTATTTTGTCTTGAGCTCATACCCAGGGAAGAAGTTTCCACAGTGCAGCTCCACTAGAGAGTACTGACATTTTGAATGTCAAGACAAGAACATTGAAAGCTTTAAACCTCAAGGAAGCACGAGTAAAGTATTGAGTCAAGATGTCCAGGGTTTTAGCCTCTGTCTAGAGGCAAGTGAAGTAAATTATGTGGGTCTCAGGCCCTTGTGCTAAACAGAAGGGATCACAAAGTATTTGGAGCAAGGATGTCTCAGCAGGGGCTTACAATGTGTCCACAATCTTGGGGCAGGAACATGGCATAAGTGCTTTCATGCTGAAGGAACAGAATCTTTAATGAACTTAAAGCCGAGACAGATACAAGGTTCCTCAAAAAGTAATGTAGTTCTGGGGGAGCAGGAATGGGGGAACAAGACAATCTGTAGAGGATTTTAGCAGTTTTAAGGTTTCTTAGATGTCATCACCTGGGGAGGGATGCAGTGCAGACAGTATCTATATCTCTTTCAGCCAAAATAGCATCTGAGTCTGCAAACGCCTTTTGGGATTCCAACTGCAAAGGGGTACTCCCAGACCTGACCAGTATAGGGCAGAGTGATGCATGGGCTCATGCAGACAGCAGTGTGTAAACAGCATATCACAGGCTGGCTGAGAAGGATCCAGTGCATGGGACTACACCTACCAAAGGCAAAATAGGGATATGCAAGGCATACAATGGGCTCTGGTGTTGACATCACACCATATTCTCTAAAGGTGCGCATTTTCACAAATGATTCAGTTTCTGAACAGACCTCAATCATTTGTCAATTCCAGGCCTGATAAGCAAGTTGTGGCATGGTAATATTGAGTAGAATAACCTTGACATAAGCCATGGAGTCTCATTGGGTGTGAGAAACAATCCCGGGAGAATAGTCCTCAGATTTAAGTATCCCAGACCATGGCCTATTGACCCTACAGACAGCTCATGAGGACTAGGGCAGTCTGCTGCATTCACCAACACACTGGCTGTGGGACGGGTGATGCCTACACTCCACAAAGTATCCCCAGGGTAGGAGTAGGGGTTGTGCATGCTCTCATCTCATCATCATCATCCACCAAAGTAGACAGGGGATATGAGCTCAAGCCCTCACTACCTAAGCTCAGCACTAGCACAGAACAAAGGGACATTCTTGATAGGGGCATGCCTGTAAGGAGGGCTTGACAGAGATTTAGCCACTGAAACTTGATCCTTTTGCTAGTTCTCTAGAAATGATGGAGGACTTCTGTATTTGAAACTTTCTGGCAATTGTAATTTGAAGCTCAACCAACCACTACCTAGTACAAAGTTAGACCACAAGTTTCTATGAAATATTTGAGTTTTTTACCAACATCTGAAGGATGGAGAGCTAACCTGTAAAAGCAGCAAAAAATAACTGTTGGGCTCAGGTGGTACTCATGCTTACAGAATGGAGCATGATATCATATTTGCTGGCACAGACGTTTCATACTCTCAAACATGGGAGCTTCCAAAAAAAAGTACTGAAATGAAACAGAAAAGGAGTCTAATCTCTGACCCACCAAAGGCAACCTTAAGTATAAAGTTTAACAGTATGAAGAAACTATCTGAGAAGACGCATTTCCAAGTGAAATGCTGAATTTTTACAAGGGATGGCAAAGTACAGCGTGCAACCAAAGCCCACATGTACAAAAAATATGAACAATACATTGAAGGTTGACTATTATTTATTTATTTATTGACATTTATTGACCGGGAAAGTCCCACTGGGTGAGAAACCCATTTTCAGTGGAGGCCCGGGAAGAAAATCTCCACATAAAGTATAGACATTTTTGACAGTATACAATTTAGATTACACACAGTTTAGTACAACATGTTACAATCAAGAATGAAAATATAATGTATGGCTTAAAATATTATTATATAAGATAATAGTATTAGTATTTAAGAAAGTATTATTACATAAGATAAATAAACATGACACAGTTTAAATCAACATGTTGCATTCAAGAATGAGAAATATACAGTGCATCTTAATGCAATGTTAACCAAGATAAGTAGACATGGTGAAGCTTAAATATGAAGGAGTATTAATTTGCACACTAGGGAAAAGAGGGATGCTCAGTGTCTTGGTAGGCTAGACAAGAAAGAGATGTATAGAGGCTAGGTAAAAGGACTAAGAGATGTTTAGGGGCAATGTAAGAAGTGTGAGAAAAATATGAGAAAGATGTAGTCTGAGGTGTGGGGTTTGGTGGAGATGAGAGATGGCAGGAGAAAAAGGATGTAAAGGTACAGGTATAGAGTTGGTGAAAAGGTTGAGACTGAGGGTGGTGGGGAGGTGGTAAGAGGAGGGAGAAAGGAAAGGAAAACAGGTAGTATGTCCTTGTGAATAAAGAGAATAGAAATTGAGTATGTTACTCTTTGGGAGAGGAACAAGAACAGATATGGATGTTGTGAAGGTGAGTTTTTAGAGAAAGTTTGAAGGTCCTTAAGAGGACTAAAATGATGATATCTTGGGGCAGGGTATTCCATTGTATTGCAATGGTATAGGAGTAGAGGTTTATACCAGTGCTTTTATGAGGCTTACATACTTCTAAAAGTAGTTTATTAGTGGAGCGGAGAATTCTGGATGGGGTATAGAGCTATAGGGTATGTTTTAATGCTGGGCAGCTGTCAGGCTTGTGTACTAATTTATGCACTTCAGTTAGCTGCACATAACTAAGGTATTGGGGAAAATCAAGCCAGTTTAATTCACTGAGGGCAAGGCAATGATGTGTGCAATGAGATAGGCCAGTGGCAATTTTAGCAACTTTGTAGTAACATAACTGAAGCTTGTTTTTGAGAGACGTGGAGGTTTGTTAGGATGGGGGCCCCACACAAGAGGGATGGGAGTAAATAAGTACTGGCAAGCGTTTTTTGATGGGGTTTGTGATGCCTGTGCACTGGCCCAGCAATTGGAGCCTCAATCCACACCACTAATACCACTGAGGGCCGTCCATATAGGGAAAGGATAATAAATGCACACAATAAAGTACAATTTCCCTTAAGAGCACACAGAGATCACAGTCGGTCTGGGGCTGGTTTCTCCCTTTCTCTCCAGGTCCCCAGTAAGACTCCCCACTGGCACAGCTATAGGGTCAAGATCTCAGCCTAGTGGGCAAACTAAAACCTCCAGCACCCTCTCTGTCCAACCAGTGCTTCATGTCCCTGCCCAAGTAGCTGACACATACACTGAGATAAGAGTTATATACAACCACACAGACACTCCTGGGGAAGGCTGGCACAGGTTCTCCAGCTGTGCTCCTTTCCTGCCCAGTCTAAAAGGTAGTACCAGCTGCCACCACCCACTAATATCAGCTACTCAAAGGCCCTTCTGAAAGGGTGTCCAATTATTACTGTGCAGTATTATTATTCAAATGGTAAGTGTGACTGAACAGTCAAGGCCTATTAGAGTGACTTGGTACAGTATCACTATATACACGCAATGTACTCTAGAGCTCAGATTAACTCTACATAAAACAGCCACAGTTGAAAGGTTTCAAAATATGTAATAATAAATAATAAAAACAAAAGAATATACATATTACTACACAGTGCTAGTCAAGAGTTCGGAGATCACAGATAAATACTTAATACTGCAGAAAAGTTATGACATCACAGAAAAACAAACTAGTCTAATCCTCCTATTGCCCAGCTATATCCAAGAGAAAACACAGTTCTAAAATAAACTTACATATAGAAACAGGCAGTGCTGGTGATGTTGGATGTTTTCAAGACAAAACGCTCTGAGCTCTCTGATTCTCTCTCTTTAAACTGATATAACAGAGCTGCTTCACATGATATTATTCTTCATACGTTTCTGGTGTTCCCAGGCTAACAGAAACTACATTCACAGTCTTTACACCTGGTCAGAAACCAGAGCAATAAAGGACATTTATACATGCAAATTCTAGCCATTAACTCTTGTCTTAAAACAATAGGCAGGATGCCTCCCCTCTAGACATATCAGCTCTGAATTTTGACATCAAAGAATTCACTTATCAGCTTTGTTGCAGCAGAGTGCACTGTTGTTACATTTTTGCAGTTCAATATCCAATGCAGTATTTTAACATTTAAGAGAACAAGCCTGTAGCTTACAATAATATTTACAAATGACAGAATTATCTACAAAATTATATCTGGCTAGGATGGCAGCCTTCGCCTATCTTCACAGCTCTGTCCAGGAATTGTTTGTTCCTTAGAGTCCGCCTAGCTTAAAGTGTGTGTTTTTTATGGTATTTAGTATGTGATCTTCAAATGAGAGTTTATCATCAATGGTGATGCCAGTGGCTTTGCTTGAGTTACTATTTCTATTTCTGTATTATTTAGTGAGTGCATTTGAAGATGTGCAGAAGAGGTTTTGGTGTAAACATTAACAATTTGGTCTTTTTGGGGTTTAATAGTAATTTTGCATTGTTTAACCATGTTTCAATGGAGGTGAAAGAGTTTTCAGTTATTTTTAGAAGGTGTTGAAGGCTACTGGAGGAGGAGATAATGGTGGCATCATCAGCATATTCAATTAGTCTACTTTCAAGAGAGGCTGTATGGAGATTGTTTATAAAAATGTTGAAAAGTATGGGTCCATGGATGGAGCAATGGGGGTTCTCCTGTTCTATTTTCCAGGTATTGTGATAGAAAACAATGCATTCGATGGCAAACTAAACTATCAGTTAAGTAGTTGGCAAAACATTTTAGAGTTGGTGGACAGCATCCTAATATAGATAATTGTTGTATTAACTGCTGATGTGATACTGTATCGAAGGCCTTAGGCAAGTCCAGTAGTATTACTGAGGTTAGCTTTCTAGACGCGAAGGCTTTGCTTACAGTATCTGTGAAGGATATGAGTGCAGTGGATGTGCTATATCCTGGGCATAAACCACCCTGGGTGGGAACAAGAAGATTGTTGTTAGTAAGATGTTTCAGTAGCTGCATATGAATGCACTTTTACAGTATTTTAGATAAAGGCAAAAAGATGGAGAAGGAGCGGTAGTTTGTTAGTTCACTGGTATTTCCACCCTTCTGTAGGGATGTTACGATAGATTTTTTTTCCAAATCTGAGGGACTTCAGATTCTATAACAGATCTATTAATTATTATATTAACATAGTGGTCTACAGCATCTACTGCTACTTTTAGATATTATGAAAGGAGGCTGTCTGAGGAGAGGAAGCAAGGTTTTAATTTTAGAAGGATTAGAGAGGTGGGGATAAGCTGTAGAGAGAAAGGAGGAGTTGAAGAGGTTGTTTTTTGATATCTGACTTAGGGGGGGTGTTAGTACTGATATTACTGTTAGTTGATTCAGGTGAGGGTGAATTTGGTGTTGAGATGGAGTTAGAGTCAATCGTAGGATAGTTTATAAGTTTATGTATACTATCTATAAAGGGGGAGTTGAAGATGTTAGATATTTCAGATGCATTTTTGACAGGGCTGGTAAAGGGTTTTGAGTGGACCCTGGAGTTAGGAATTTTGAGATAGATTTCCAGAACTTTCTTGCGGCTTTGTTTTGGCTGGAAAGTTGTTGGGAGAAGTAGTTTTTTTTTTTTGTCAGTGAGTACTAATCTCTTGGATTGGTTTCATAGTTCTTTATATACAAGTAGGTTGTTGTCATTTTTGTTCTTCTGCCAACTGTTTCATGCTCGGTCCCTTGCTTGTATTACCTGCTTTGTAGCTCTGGTAAGCCATGGTGCCATCATTGTTTTTTATTCTTTTGGTACAGAGGAGGGGCTACACTATTAAGGGTGTGCAAGAAGGCTTGGTTAAAATGGTGACTGGTATCATTCAGGGGAAGGGTTTTTAATGAGCACCATTTTTTATTGTTTTTAAGATATTATCAAATACTTGTTGGTTAAATCTGGTGAGATTTCTAGTTGTTTTATAGGTATGGAGTTTAGAGTCCTGTGGGTGGGTTCTGTGGGTATAGGTGGGAAGATTGTCACTTATATTATTTGGAAGTGTATTAGAATTAGTGTATTTGTGGGGTTCTGATATTAAGATCCAGTCTAAGGTAGTGCCATGGTGTTCATTCTTTAGTATTCCAGTAAGGGTAGTAATGACGTGTGAAACTGTAAAGGTTAGTACTATTTTCTCAGGAGTCTATCATAAGGGTTTGCCAATCTATATTTAGGTATCCCATAATAATAGTTTCATTGTTAATATTTGTGGAGGACCAGGAAAGGAAGTTTTCAAGTGTAGAAATGTTTTGGCAAGGGGACATGCAGACTACTGTAACATGTATTTGTTTAGATTTGTTTATTGGTAAGGATGTAAAGAGAATTTCCGCATTAGCGAAAGATGGGACTGGTTTTGCTATGGGACAGATAACATAGGCACTGCGATAGAGTAGGGCTACACCCCCTGCTTTTTTATTGGCTCTATCTAGTCTTAGAATGTAAACACAATTCTGGCTATGGAATAAAGAAAGAGTCATATCTAACGTTAAGCGCTTTTCATTTACTATATTAGTAAACTTCATCAGACAAAATCAGCATAAAAAATTCACAAGTCACAACAGTTAAACAGTTTAAAATTTGGCCCCTATTTCTACTACAGGAAATTACATCACAAACCTAAATGTTATGCTACTCCCCCAATTGCATGTACCATTATTCATGAGTAAATGAATTTTCATGTATTGCTAAACATTCCAAATACACCATGTACAAACAATATATGCAACTGTATAAGTTAAAAATATTATAAAGTTCCTGAAATATTAGATTGAATATGTATACATTTGTATACATAAATAAAATATTCATTTTAAACAAAACTTATTGTCATTACCAAAGCAACCTTTATCTACTCAAAGCTTTTAATGATGAAATGAGGTTGGTTGGTAGTCAGGAAGTGCGGAACTACCAGAGCTTGCATACCATGTAGCAGCTGTTGCGACAGAATCAACAGCAAATCCTTGAAAAAGGTAGCGGTGCTATGGATGGCCACACAGAAATGAATTTGGTTATTTTGGCTTCTTCTTCGTCGGCTAAGGACTGCAGTGCGGATATTTTAGCTTCTTCTGCTGATATTCAACAAATGGCTTATGGTACGTCTGTATTTGATGGCTCACCAGGTACTTCACAGTCGGATAATTGTTCTATACCTAATGGGCAACGTATAGCTTCACAAATGGACTTGGCTGAAGGCACTAATACAGGTACTGTTATTTTTAATGAGGGTTTAACAAGATGTGATGTTGTTGTGCAAAATGGTGGTTTAATGAGAAATAATGCCAGTAATGGCAATAATGCTAATAACAGTAACATTCGTGAACTGTATACAGGTTCAAGTAATATAGCTAATTGGAAACCACCATTTTTATCTTGATGGTTAACGGATGAAAAGACATGTTCTTCATCTGTTGTTAGCAGTTGCTCTGAGGGGGTTGCCTTTAAAAACATGGTTGGAGCAACTGGATGTAAAATTATTTAAATTGAAAAAGTTGCAGGTGGAAAATATGTATTTAAAAGACTGTATAAGAAATAAGGTTGCTCCAAAGGACTACGAACTTGGCGATACCCCTCAGGACTTATTGAAAATTCTCCTTTGCATTGTGAATTGTTAAAAATGTATGACAGACATGGTTTTGAATTGTTAGAATTATTAATCAAGCATAATGCAAAAGAAATTGAAGTGCTGTTAGTAGAATGTGATACTTTAGAAAAACAACTGCAAGCTGATGCTAATTATTGTAGGTATAAGTATGAACATCAAAGAATATATATTAGTACTGAACAGATTTTATTTGACTTGAAGCATAAAAAAACATCATAAACTCTTAAGGGACCAGCAACAGTATAGTAAGGGTCAGGCTTACCCTAAACCACCGAAAGTTATAACACAAGTTGGTTATGTTAATAATGGTCCAAGTATAAGGGCACAACATCAACAAGTAACAACTGATGATGCTTTTGATGAGTATGATGAACAGTTTCCACCTCTCAGAAGATCAGAAATAATAAAAAACAAAAATAATCAGAATGTTAACAACAACCATGGCTGGTCTTGATCATCAGGGTTTTTATACACCCTCGAGGCAGAATCAGAGGAGAGGGGGGTACCAGTATCGTGGCAGGCGGAGGAAATACAATTAGTTACCACACTCAGTACCACGTGTCAAGGAAGATAAAGCCATTATTGATTTAGTTTCTAATGATGCTCTTAGTAGTCCAGTCATTGTATGTAATTCCTTAAGTGATTTTAAAAAGTGTATAATTTCTCAGATACTGTGATAGATGAATCAATAGTGAATGTATTGAGCAAAGGTTTTACATTTGTACCATCTAAGCAACCTATTCTTGCACAAACATTGATCAATTAAAGTTTTTTTTAAGAAAATTAAATTTCACATTATTTGGCACAATCAGATAGCATATTCTGAACCCCCTGATGTAACACGTATCCATAGTACACTTAACCCCCCACTTCATCCCATTCTAGCATCATATGAAAGAATATGTGAGTTGAATATCAGGCATATGGTAAATAACAAAAAGCACTTGAATGATAATTTAACAGCTGGAGAGAATGAATTTGTCATTTCTCATGCATCAGTCTTTAAGAATAATGAAGCCTGATAAGGGTGAGGGGGGTTAGTTATAATGGACACGTTTGATTATGAACAAAGAATGTTAGATATACTGAATAGACATATATCAGGAGGTCAGTTTCTTGAAAATAGAATAGATATTGGCACTTACAACTATTTAAATATTTCTCCTATAATACCCACCATATTTGAGGTGCCAAAGGTGCATAAGAATGTGAATAATCCACCATTATGACCGATGGTAGATGGTCGTAATTCTATTACTTATGCATGTGGGAAATATTTGGATAACAATTTAAAGAGCTTAATAATGAAATGTCCCCAAATTTGTAAAAACTCATGGCATTTCCTTGAGTTAATTAAACATACACAGTATTGTGATCAGAGTATACTTGTAACAGTGGACGCCAAGGACCTGTTCTCGGTGATCCCTCATGAAGACGGTATACAGGTATGCAGAAATCTTTCTAGGTGCACAGGGGATTACACAGTCCAAAATTAATTTGCATACTGAACTCTTGGAAATAGTTCTTAAAAACAATTACATCTATTTTAAGGGCAGATAATTTTTACAACAGTTGGGTGTAGCAATGGGCTCATCTTGTGGCACAGTTTTTGCAGACATAGTTATGGCTGTGTGGGAGCAGCAATATATTTATGGTAGTGAATTTTTTCACCATATTAGCCTATATTTACGTTATTTGGATGAGATATTCATCTTTTGGAAGGGTAGTCAAGCAGCACTAGATTAATTTCTCTCATATATTAATACAACCACTTATCTGACATTCACACAAGTGGACAACGAGATTAATTTTTTGGATGTCATTTTGAGTAAGGAGAGGGACAATAAAAGATTCATAGCAAATATTTACAGAAAACCAACCTACTCAAATTCATTCTTGCATTTTTCTAGTGCACACCTGGCAATTAAGAAATCAGTAGTTAAGGGACAGCTTGTCTGGGTGGCAAGGATGGTTAGCTTAGATAAGGATTTTGAAATAGAGTGCAATAATTTGATGGGCATGTTTAAAAGGATTATATTCTTAGAGAATTGTACAATGAAGTAAAAATTAAAAAAATCAAATGGTTATTTTGCACCTATTTTATCATATAATAATAGCCAAATACCCTTAGATGCGAGTGAACACCGCCTGGACAATGCTGCACTGTTTATAACAATATTTAATACACATTTTTATGAAATTAAGGCTATTATGATGAAAAACTGGACACTTATGGATGAGGATTTGAACATTAGAGCAAAATTGTGTCATGGTTTCAAAATTGTGGCAAGGAGAGCAAGTAATTTTAAAAATCTATTGGAGAATGGCAGGACAAGTTGTATGGCCAATAATTCAGTGGGTATTATGAATAGATGTGGAATGTGCAATTACTGTAGATACATACATCAAGGCCAATGCATACAGATAAAGGGCATAGAATATATTAAGGGCAAATTTAATTGCAATTCTAAGGGGGTAATATATGTGGCAGTATGTCAACTCTGCCCAGCATTTTATACAGGAAAAAACACCAAGTCTCTCAAGGAAAGAATTTATGAGCACATGTATGCAATAAGGAAAGATCAGTTAAATAATGCGCTAGCTAAACATATGCATGAACAACATGATCATTATTTTAGATTTGCAACATTGCAGCAAGTGCTTAGTAATGACAGAGGTGGTCCCTGAGAACTACAATTGGAAAGGTCAGAACTTATATGGCAGCTCATGCTTCATTCTTATGCATGGCCTGGACTGAATAATCTTTGCAGTATTAACAGCATTTTAAAATCAAAAGCTTTGAGTAGATAAAGGTTGCTTTGGTAATGACAATAAGGTTTCTTTAAAATGAATATTTTATTAATGTATATAAACGTATACATATTCAATCTAATATTTCAGGCATTTTATAATAATTTTTAACTTATACAGTTGCATATATTGTTTGTACTTGGTGTATTTGGAATGTTTAGTAATGTACATGAAAATCCATTTACTCATGAATAATGGTACATGCAATGGGGAAGTAGCATAACATTTAGGTTTGTGATGTCATTTCCTGTAGTAGAAAAAGGGTGCCAAATTTTAAACTAACTGTTGTGAATTTGTTATACTAATTTTGTCTGATGAAGTTTACTAATGCAGTAAATGAAATGTACTTAACATTAGATATGACTCTTTCTTTATGCCATAGCCAGTATTGTGTTTGCTTTATAGTCATAGGTCTCAACCTCTTAAGTGGCCAATGTGGAACACAGACCCTAACAATGTGTGACAAATGGTCAAAATGTGGAACATCTGATTTTCGCACTGCGTGAAAACGCGCCATGGAGCATGGTAGAACTGTAACATTCAATAACACTTCTCAGATCCAAAAACCTTTGTTTGATAATCTGCAATACCATAACCACACCACAAGTAAATGAAAGAGCACTCAGAAAATGTAGTAAATGTGATTTTATTTTTGTAAACAGACATATTGCAATTCACACAAAGTTTAGACCAAGTTAAACATCCTATCATACGTCTGATGTAGACTTATTGTATGCTGCTGTGGCTTTCTTGGCTGCCTCTAAAACATGTTTTGGCAGCTTAATATCACAGACATCCAGTTCTTCATTCATTTTAACTGCCAACAAAGAGTTCAGTGTTTTACACTCAGAGACTGACGAGTTCAGTTTTCACTTTCCGCACCATACTATATGCTCTTTCTGCTTGTGCATTAGAGTGTGGTAAGCAAAGTAGACTCATCATCAGCTGCTTAAAGAGTGGCAGTTTCCTTCAATGCAAAGGTCCCTCAGAAGGTGTGCCCAATACTTTGATACACATGAGTGGGGCCCGTCTACTGGGCCTGTCAGATTCCCTGTGTCCTCTATCTGATATTGGGTAAACTAGTCTATTAATTGTTCAGCCTCAACATCATTCACACATACACCCAGACGGAAGCCAACATCTCTGACAAGTCCTGAAGAAATGTCCAATTTTTTGACTGGATTAATAAGTCATGCAGCATCTTTCAGTAAGTGATCCTGCATGGGAAACTTTTTTAGCATTTTCTGCAGCACTGCACCATAAAAAGCTGCAACTTTTTTATAAAAGTTAAATTCAATGACTGTGCCGGCAATATCCTCCTCATGGCTGTTCATGTACTGCTTGACTTCATAGCCAATACGAAGTTCACCATTTGGTAGAACACAGCTACTGTCAGTCAGCACTGACACATCACTGTGTTTGATTAGTCTGACAGCAGATGCAGGTCTGAGGAGTCTGCCAGCATACTGCTGCAGGAGTTTATACACAGTGGCATGCAGTGTCAGTAGCTGATTTTCTCTACTCTGAAGCTGTATGTTGAACTCCAATAAGGGTTCCAGTGCATACTTAAGGAACATAAAAATCATATGCACTTCATGACTCTGCAAGTTTTTAGAAATTAAGTCAATCTTAGCAGACCTTGGCTCTGCAGACAGAAAATACGAATTTAGAGCTGGCCACATGTCCAGGGTTCTGTTAATAACCTTACCAAGACTGAGCCATCTAGTAGGTGCATGTCTAATGATCTTGAGGGGGTCAGTATCTGTGAACAAAGCAAATTCCTGCAGTTTTTGTTGTCTTTGTGCACTGGAACTGAAATGGCGGTACAGATCTGATACAAGTTCTTCAACTGGTGAATGTAGTGCTTTTACAGCAGCCTTACTACAGAGATCTGCCATGGCAGAGACACCCCATGTTTACAATTGTGGTCTTCACCTCCTTTAAACGAGACAGCACAGAATTGTGTTTTCCAATCATTGAAGCAACATTGTCTGAAGAAAAGCCCACAATGTTGGAAACTGGAATGTTAAATTTGTCAGGTCCTTTATGCACAAGGATGTCCTTTATTCTAGTAAAGATACATTCAGAACTTTCGTTATGATCCTCATAGAAATCAAGGAGTTTCTGTTGTGTGCCATAGGTGTGAGTAAAGTACTGAATAACTAAAGGGAACATTTTTCTGTTCCCTTTATTGGATGCATCTGATCCCACTGAGAAATAGGAATTGCCAAGTTCCTGCAGAAGGAGCTCCTCTGAATGAGGTGCAAGAACATTCATGACAATACTCTCAGATTTTGTCTTCCCACAGGTGAATTTCGAAGCCAAAGTGGAATCAGGGAAGACTGTCGGTGCCAGCTTACCTCCACAATCTATGGATACATATGAGTGACCATGTTTCACTCCATGATAGACTGCTGTCACTTCAGCTGCAGTGACTTTGAAAGCTTCACTGGTTACACTACGTGGCTGAATAAACTTGGTCATTATGAGGTTCTGCCTCTGGAGCTGAAGGCTTTGATGATGTTTGTCTGACTTCTGATGGCTTTTCAATGCCTTTTCCCCATCCCATTTACAGTGAAAGTTGTTCCACAGGATGTGCACTTTGCCATGGCATCTGCATTTGGAACAGGTCGCACCCATGAGTAGCTTTGCTCCCACACCTTATTATAACTGCAGAAAAACCTCTTAGGATACGCGCTTTCAGCCTCTTCTTGATGATCCATTGACCTTTTCCTGAACATGATTCCTGTAGGATCCTTGCTCAACACTACAATAAACCAACAGCTATTAATAGAAAATCAAAACACTTGTGACCAACACCATTGCCTGGTGGGGCCTGTGTCAGTCAGTAGCCACTAGCCAGAGTTCACATTCACATGTGAATCTCCAGACTTTCACACCCTAGTAATACAAAGTTGGTATAGGGAAAAAAAAAATGAGACTCCTCATGAAAAATTACAGTGAAGGTAAAGCAATGAAAGGCAGAAGCAACTCCTGTCTGAGGGACTTTCTGCAGCTGTTACACATGAACCTGGTGTGACAGCAGAATATGCACAGAAGGCATTCAACTGTGTGTAAAACACATGGGTCAGACACTACACAGCAATGCACCAAATTAAGACCCTCTACTTTTATTATGTAGAACCCAGTGCAAACGTTATCCAGCTGAGTCTGAACACAGCAAGAAAGTTCAGGCATACTGTGGACTGACAAGATAAAGATGAAATACATGGCAGCTCAGCAATCATACCCTCTGGCTACAATTGTAATAACTTGCATAAAGACAAACAGGACATAGTGTGGGCCGACACAATGATAAACATGAAATATGTAACTCAGCAATCATAATACCCTCTGGCTGCAACAGTAATAACTTGCATAATGATAAGAGACCGTACGGGCAGACATAAAGACTAATTCCGTAGCCCCACAATTCCAGATGCAACACCCCATATTAAGTGCAAAGCACAGAGACCAGTCAACTTGGGGCTGGTTTCTCCCCTTTTCCACTCCAGATCCTCACCACCACCTCCTCCCACTGGCACAGTTAGAGTTGAGCATAGTGGCCAAGTGAAGACATCCAGCACCCTATTTATCAAACAGTGCTTTGGGCCCCTGCTAAAGCAGTTGAGACACACTTGAGGTCTGATTTATATACACAAGGGAAAGGCTGGCACAAGTTTACTAACTATGCCCCCCTTTTCCCCAGACTACAACATCATCAGCCAGCTACTCCTTATAAGCAACTTTAAGGCCCTAACAAAGTGTGTTCAGTCTTACTGTGCAATAGTAATAAACATTGCTAGTTTGACCAATGCCAAGGTAGTGGCCCAGTGTCACTAAATAAATATTTAAGTAGTCTCAAAACTTAAATATCTACACAACAAAACGTTAGAAAATATCCCGTGTATATTCACTGTAACAATCTCAAAACCACATGAGATATTTCACATTGACAGTCCCAAAGAAAAGCAACTACATTAAGCCTTGCTATATACCCAAGACACCTAGGAAGAAAAACAGGTCAAGGTAAACATCACGGTGATGATAGACTAGAAAAGACAGTTCTACAGTCCAAGCATCCTATACAAATCATGTAATCATATATTCACTGTAACATCAAATGAGCTAAGCTTTGATATAGACGGTATACCCTAGAAAACACAGATAAAGGTAAACAGTTGTGATGACAAACTAGACAAAAAGCTACATTTAAGCCTCACTATAATATGAAGACTGTACGACAGACACCCTAGGAAGAAACACAGGTCAAGGTAAACATCACGGTGATGACAGACTAGAAAAGACAGATCTACAGTCCAAGCATCTTATACAAATCATGAAGTCATTATATATTCACTGCAACCAAGTCCAAAACCAGATTAGAAACTGTTCTAGTTAATAATCACCACATGTTGAACATCTAGATACAGTTACACACATCTTGTCACCATCAATGAATGAGATAGTGCCAGCACAGCTAGTGAATTAATATAAATTTAATATTTAAAAAATTCACTAGTAGCTGTGCTGGCAATATTTCATTCCCCTTGTCACACTAATCTTTGAAAATCTACCTTAATTCCAAAGAATTCATCCATTAAAAAAATTCCACTTACCTCCAGAAAAATCAGCAGCAGGGCTACTTAAACAAGCTCTCAGCGGCAGAAGAGAACAGGCAGCTAAAGGGCCAGCAAGCAGAGGAACACACCACCACCCAGTCGGCCAGTCCACAGCACTTCTCCTCCAGGGCAAGACTCCAGCAAGCAAGGCAAGCAGCAGGGCTAGGCAATCCTTCCAGGCAGCAGGGCTAGGCAGTCCTTCCAGGCAGCAGGGCTAGGCAATCCTTCCAGGCAGCAGGGCTAACGAACCAGCAATCCACCGAAGACGTCCAAGAAATTTCAGATCTTAAGTTAAGCACCACCTTTTACAGTACAGAGTAGAGTAGAAGGTAAAATTACAAGCTGAAGCGCCGCTTTTTATGCAGTAATTTTCGCGGGCTTTGCGGGGATTTGACTTGCAACTCTACGTGTTGATTGGCTGCTTGCTGCACGAGCCTCGTCTGCAGCAAGCAGCCAATCAACGAGTCCAAGACGGAATGTTTTTTTTTTTTTTACAATACGCGCTGACGAGCCTGACGTCACTATTTCCGGACTCCGAGAGCAAGAACCGGAGTGCCCTACTGATTTCCGGGCACTCCGGAAAAAAAACGGAGGGGTGGCAACGCTAGTTGCATATATTGTTTGTACTTGGTGTATTTGGAATGTTTAGTAATATACATGAATATCCATTTACTCATGAATAATGGTACATGCAATGGGGAAGTAGCATAACATTTAGGTTTGTGATGTCATTTCCTGTAGTAGAAAAAGGGTGCCAAATTTTAAACTAACTGTTATGAATTTGTTAAACTAATTTTGTCTGATGAAGTTTACTAATGCAGTAAATGAAATGCGCTTAACATTAGATATGACTCTTTCTTTATGCCATAGCCAGTATTGTGTTTGCTTTATAGTCATAGGTCTCAACCTCTTAAGTGGCCAATGTGGAACACAGACCCTAACAATGTGTGACAAATGGTCAAAATGTGGAACACCTTATTTTCGCACTGCGTGAAAACGCGCCATGGAGCATGGTAGAACTGTAACATTCAATAACACTTCTCAGATCCAAAAACCTTTGTTTGATAATCTGCAATACCATAACCACACCACAAGTAAATGAAAGAGCACTCAGAAAATGTAGTAAATGTGATTTTTATTTTTTGTAAACAGACATATTGCAATTCACACAAAGTTTAGACCAAGTTAAACATCCTATCATACGTCTGATGTAGACTTATTGTATGCTGCTGTGGCTTTCTTGGCTGCCTCTAAAACATGTTTTGGCAGCTTAATATCACAGACATCCAGTTCTTCATTCATTTTAACTGCCAACAAAGAGTTCAGTGTTTTTACACTCAGAGACTGACGCAGTTCAGTTTTCACTTTCCGCACCATACTATATGCTCTTTCTGCTTGTGCATTAGAGTGTGGTAAGCAAAGTAGACTCATCATCAGCTGCTTAAAGAGTGGCAGTTTCCCTTCAATGCAAAGGTCCCTCAGAAGGTGTGCCCAATACTTTGATACACATGAGTGGGGCCCGTCTACTGGGCCTGTCAGATTCCCTGTGTCCTCTATCTGATATTGGGTAAACTCGTCTATTAATTGTTCAGCCTCAACATCATTCACACATACACCCAGACGGAAGCCAACATCTCTGACAAGTCCTGAAGAAATGTCCAATTTTTTGACTGGATTAATAAGTCATGCAGCATCTTTCAGTAAGTGATCCTGCATGGGAAACTTTTTTAGCATTTTCTGCAGCACTGCACCATAAAAAGCTGCAACTTTTTTATAAAAGTTAAATTCAATGACTGTGCCGGCAATATCCTCCTCATGGCTGTTCATGTACTGCTTGACTTCATAGCCAATACGAAGTTCACCATTTGGTAGAACACAGCTACTGTCAGTCAGCACTGACACATCACTGTGTTTGATTAGTCTGACAGCAGATGCAGGTCTGAGGAGTCTGCCAGCATACTGCTGCAGGAGTTTATGCACAGTGGCATGCAGTGTCAGTAGCTGACTTTCTCTACTCTGAAGCTGTATGTTGAACTCCAATAAGGGTTCCAGTGCATACTTAAGGAACATAAAAATCATATGCACTTCATGACTCTGCAAGTTTTTAGAAATTAAGTCAATCTTAGCAGACCTTGGCTCTGCAGACAGAAAATATGAATTTAGAGCTGGCCACATGTCCAGGGTTCTGTTAATAACCTTACCAAGACTGAGCCATCTAGTAGGTGCATGTCTAATGATCTTGAGGGGGTCAGTATCTGTGAACAAAGCAAATTCCTGCAGTTTTTGTTGTCTTTGTGCACTGGAACTGAAATGGCAGTACAGATCTGATACAAGTTCTTCAACTGGTGAATGTAGTGCTTTTACAGCAGCCTTACTACAGAGATCTGCCAAGTGGCAGAGACACCCCATGTTTACAATTGTGGTCTTCACCTCCTTTAAACGAGACAGCACAGAATTGTGTTTTCCAATCATTGAAGCAACATTGTCTGAAGAAAAGCCCACAATGTTGGAAACTGGAATGTTAAATTTTGTCAGGCTGGACATTAAAGAATCAAACATTGCTTGTCCAGTTCCTGACGCACATTCTGGCATATCAAGGAACCTGGTCACATTTTTGCTTGCCTTTTCGTCAAGGTAACCAACATGGATGACTAATAGCTTGTCATCTTCCCATGTCTATGCTTTGGTCCATATACACACAGAATGGTGATTTCTGGCAGGCTGCTGCAGCATCATTCTGGTAATGAGGCCCCAGCACATCCCGTGCAATGCATGCACTGCCTTTGTCGCTCCACATGTCATTTTACGGAGAACATCTTGATCCTCTCCACACTTCTTCATAAATTTCAGGATGTGTTCTCCTGCTGAAAATGATAAGTTGTGTTAAGCAAGGAGAGACACAAAACCAACCTCTGCCTCAACCACCTTTGTACTTGCTAAATTCTGTGGTCCAAAGAAATCCACCATAGATCTTCCAGCTGCATGCTTGCAATTCAGCCTGTGTTTCTCACTGTTAGCATGTCGTTGCATAGAAAGCCAGTCAAAGGCACTTGCCCAACTTGGCTAAAAAATTGTGTATCTTCTCTTCTTTGGGGTGTGAGCTGTATCTATATCCCCGTCCTCACTAGTCTGGGTAATCTATACCTAGCAGGTTTGCAAAACACAGTGGTGTTAAAACAGTGAAACAAATGGGGCTACAGTGCAGAAAGGAAAATTAGAAGATGTCCTCAATATCAAAGATATAAGACAATAGGGCCATAACCTACCCATATCACTGGAAGTTTCCTGACTTTGCACCCTCTTCTCTTGCTCATCTCTGCTCCTTTTGTTTACTACAAAGGCCTGCATGCTTCACTTCCTTGCCTCAATGACACTTTCAGTCCTCTGGTGCTCACTTGCCCACCTAACCAGTGTTGCAGAAGGGAAGAATGACTTTTATGACATTTAGTACTCCAAGTATCTTTGATTATATCTCAAAATCTATACCAAGGAACACATCCAGCTTAACAAAGGCACTTACACACATCATGACAATACTACTTGCAAATACTACTTACATTTTACATTCACCACTTTAGATGTGATCTACCCCTATCCTACAGCCAGGTGTGTGCCTGGCAAAGATGCCTAAAAAGGTACTTAAAACCAGGGCCCTCTGTACTTTTACAATAATGTGCCATTTAAGACATCAAAGAATGCAGGATCAAGTTACACAAAGTTCTACTGAAAACAAATCTGGATATGTTACAGCATCTCATTACTAAAACTCACTTTTGACATCCATCCTGACATACTTCTCAACTTAGTGCAAGAAAACTGGACAAAGCCCAACACAAGAGGGACAAGCAGCACATAGACTAAATATTGCTCTTAACCTTAGAAATACTCTTATAAACCTAAAAAGAGTGTCACACATTGTTAGAGTCTGTGTTCCACATTGGCCACTTAAGAGGGTGAGACCTATGGTGACAAGCAGCAAAAACGTACACACACTTTAAAAACTGCTCTTAATAAACCTAGAAAATTGCTAGAACAAGACCTGTCTTTGCATACAGTTTCTCCAAAAACAAAGTCAATTAGTTTCAGAGACGTACGAGGGTGACAAGCAGCAAAAACATAAACACTTTAAATATTGCTATTATAAACCTAGAAAGTTGCTAGAAGAGGACATGTCTTTGCATACAGTTTCTCCAAAAAAAAGGCAATTACTTTGAGACGTACTAGTGGGCAAGCAGCAGAAACATACAAACATTTTAAAATATTGCTCTTATAAACCTAGAAAGGGCAATTACTTTCAGAGACGTACTAGGGTGACAAGCAACAGAAACATACAAACACTTTAAAAACTGCTCTTAATAAACTTAGAAAATTGCTAGAACAGGACCTGTCTTTGCATACAGTTTCTCCAAAAACAAAGTCAATTAGTTTCAGAGACGTACAAGGGTGACAAGCAGCAAAAACATACAAACACTTTAAATATTGTTATTATAAACCTAGAAAGTTGTTAGAAGAGGACATGTCTTTGCATAGTTTCTCCAAAAAAAAAAAGGCAATTACTTTGAGACGTACTAGTGGACAAGCAGCGGAAACAGGCAAACATTTTAAAATATTTTAAAATAAACCTAGAAAGGGCAATTACTTTCAGAGACGTACTAGGGTGACAAACAGCAAAAACATACAAACACTAAAAACTGCTCTTAATAAACCTAGAAAGTTGCTAGAACAAGGACCTGTCATGGCATATAGTTTCTCCCCCCCAAAAAGGATATAAAATAGACATTAGGGACAAGCAGCAGACCTGTCTTTGCATACAGTTTCTCCAAAAAAAAGCAATTACTATGAGATGTACTAGTGCACAAGCAGTAGAAACACTTTAAAATATTGCTCTTATAAACCTAAAAAGTTGCTAGAACAAGGACCTGTCATGTCCCCCTCCCAAAAAAAAAAATATATATATACAATAGATATTAGGGATAAGCAGCAGAAACAGACACTTTAATATTGCTGTTTTAAACTTAGAAAAGTTGCTAGAACAGGATGTGTGGGACAAGCACCACAAAATCCAGACTAAACATTACTTACACACTAAGAAAGTTGCTAAAGTCACAGGGTCTGTGCTAGCATAAGAGAAACATTTGCAACCATTACAGCCTAAAGCACTTACCTCTGCTCTGCCTACCACTTCAGCTGAGCTCAACACAATCCAAACACACAAACTCAAATCCCGGTTATCCACTCCAGCAGCACAGCAGAAAGAAAAATCTCAGCCATTCAGTTGTTGTACAGTGCTAATGAACAACAGACATACAGCAAATCTAGAAGAATTTTCTAGGAAGCAGACATACAATTTAATTACGTATTTAACAGCTGCAGTGCTCCACTTGCTCGTCTCTGTCAAAGTGCTGCCTTTGCATAAAAACTTAGTACTGAGTCTCTTATAATTCTGTCTCCTACACTGAAGCTTTTTTCAAGACCATGTCATGTTAAAGGTTCACCAATATTTATAAAGTAATATCTACAGTTTTAAATGATTTTCTCACCCAATTCTCTTGTTCTATATTTAATTTATCATATGGATTTAAGACATCTAAGATAGGGCACATAATAGCAAATAATAAAAAGAGTAGTCGCGCAGTTTAAAGCTACGTCAAATATAATCTCTTAGGTGCATGCCAGTGTAGCATCTACTCTATTTCTCGAGAACCACTTGTACAGTTGAACAACCCTGTAAAATATCAAAACAAGCATACAAATGTTATTATGTTTGTTTACAGATCATGAGACTGCTTCTGCTAGCTTGCCTGCTATATCAACGGGTATGTGCGCTCTTACCTTTAATCTTCCCTTGTATCCGACTGCAATAACAGTATTCCAATAAAAACTTAAGAAAGCTTGCAGCTGCTGTTGCCCAACTCCTAATGAACACGCTGCCTATCCGTTTTCAGTCCTTATAAACATTCAGACACGCACACTCAAATCTATTATCCCTTTTGAGACTCAAACCCTGTACCTTGTGTTTGTAATCTCAACTCCAGCCATATTTATTGTGTAACCTGTCTAAGAAACCATTCTGCATCCACACTAAGCTGTGAGGAGCATAGCCTACCTTGTCGCTTTGCAGTTGGAATGAATCAACTCATGATCACCATCCAGGTCTGACGGAAGTTTGTACTCTACTGGAGAAGTTAGTCTTTTCAAGCGCAACAGGCCAATACAGAAATAAGCACCCATCTCCTCCAGCTCCTGTGTTCCAATCTGCAAACCCTGCAAATTAAACAAAACAAAATAAAGATGTTAAGTAAATGACTGTATATTAAGGTTAAAAAGGAAAATTCTTACCTGTGGAAACTTAACCAGTACAAACTATTTCTGCTCATATCTTGTTTATCACTGTATCAGTACACACTGCTGACACTTCTGCTGCATTTTAAACCTCTCCTCTCTAGTAAGGGCCCTACCATAGAGATATACACCAAATTAATGGCAGTTCTCAGTTTTTTATTTTTGAGCAAAGTGTCTGCTATTTTATTTCTGTGTACATCCAGAGATACTCAAAATGCCAGATATACATTGTCAGTTGAATTACTTCAGCTGTAAAAAAAACAGGAAGATTTGTGCAAGAAACTACATCAAGATCCATATCAACCAGATCAGGGTCAGCACACCAATAAAGTGCAACTATTATTTATGGTTCAAGTCAGAAATTGCCAGGGTGCAGTCCTCCGGCATTTAACTTGTAAAGGAAGGCAACACAGAACCATCTTCAAGTACCCTTACATTCTGTCTGATGGCAAGATTGGAGTCTTTTACCACATCACCCATACCAAAATTTGTCATGAACTCAGTGCTCTATATTGATGTAAAGGTTGCTTTCCTACTCAGAGTTTTGAGATGCCTGTGAGCAAAATGGTCCCCTTGATCTTCATTCACATCTCTACAGACTACAATTCTACCATCTCTTCCTTGTTAAGAAACTGCCATATCCAAGAATTACTATAAAAAAGTACCCACAGTCTACATAGTCAATGTTACTTTTACCGACTGTGTCACCTCGTTTCCTCCATGTTTGCCTTTTCTCCACATCCTGCTTTCCATGTCTGTCCTTACCAACTCTTCACAACAAGGTATCTTGCACTTTCTTCACTGCATGCATTTATTTTTTAGGCAAGGTAAGCTAAATGTCCATCATACTGATCACTGCTGCAGTAAACTTAGCTACATAGGTTATATCCTGTCAAGGATGCAACAGCCGGTCAGCTTTCAAAGTTTCAGGGCACCTTCCACATGTCTAACTATGCTCTCTCATCATAGCATCCTTTTCTGTCGCACTAAGGTCTACCAAACCCTCAATTCCTTATCCTTAGCCAAAAAGGAAGTAATTTCCTATGCTCATATATTTCTTAACACCCGATTTATTTTTCGTAATCTCCCTTCTGATTTCTCTTACTTCACTCATACCATATGTAACAAGGGCAATGTCCAGACTTCATTAACATGACGTTTCAGATTACAAGTAGTGTACAGGCAGAATTCCTAAAATATATTACTTCTGTGGGTAAACAAGACAACAAACAAACCTTTAATATGGACTTACTATATTTTAGCCTTTTAATCACTAATCACTATCAATGAATAAGTAAAAAGAAAAACTGACCTACCTCCTCATATGCAAGGACAGTTAACTAAACTGTCAGATTCTCTTTTCTTCACATTTCACTGATTTCTTCCCTTGACTGTTGCACAAACAATGCCATATACATAAATAGCAGTAATCTACTTGACACTACAAAACTACCAAGTAACTTCTTAAGTTCATAGGTTTATACTAGGCTAATGACCACCAGGGTCTTAAAAGCCTAGCCATGCAACTTAGCTCAGTTTTGTCCCCAAGCACCTTGGATGCCTATATGGTGGGGTATGTTAGTAAGGAGGTAGCTAAGGTTTGCATAGGGGGGTATACTACTTGGGGTTTAATTAACTTACTATTGACCTCTGTCCCTTAGAGACATGGGGGCAAAACCAAGAGTAAATTTGTAATTTCCCATTAAATGACCAAGGTTTTGTTTTTACAGGGTCAGGAATGAACTCTGCTTCATATGGATGGGAAACATATTCCATAATGTGGGGATCCTTTAAGACACATACCAGTCTCCCAGCATGTTCTATTTATGTTGCAAGCAGAGTTTAGCTCCTTGGATTTAGTGTTCCTGGTGATGTTTGTTTTGCGAATGTGCAAGAGATCCATCAGAGCTGGATCTGAGGATGCCTTATATGATAGTCATAGATCATCTCTCAGTAGTCTGTAGGACACCGAGTACAAAGTTATGGTCTTAAGGTGATCTATGTAGGACAGGGGATTCATACCCAAGATTCTCTTGTTGAGGTACCTTTGAGGGCATTCTAACTGTTGCAAGTACCTACTTCGGTACATGCCAAAGTGGACACTGTACTCTATATGATGGGTCTCAAAAGGGCTGACAAGAGTGATACTATAACTTCCTTGGACATGGATGTCATACCCTTGCTTATGAGTTGGGCAAAACAGAGTGATTTTCTTACTATCTTGGCAATGTGTTGTTGGAAGGCTAGATTACACTCTACATATGTTCCTAGATCTTAACTACATTACAACTCTTAAGGGTTTTTATCGAAGGAGTAATTAACTCAGGATGAAGATTTCCTAAAGGGTACCATAACTAATTTTTTTGTGTTGAGCTTTTTAGTCTGTGGCTTTGGCACCAGTCATTTGTTTGTGTTAGACCTTCTTGGAGGATGCCAGCATCTTGGGCCAATCTATGATAACTCCCAATTACCAGTCATCTGCGAACTTGGTGAGGCAGAGGCTTCTGACATTAGCTTCGACTCCGAGAAGTAAATGAGAAACAGAAACAGGCCCAAGACAGAGTCCTGCATAGGCAATTCAGATCTTACATTTCACCTCAAAAGAATAATTTCTTTAGTTAAAACTATTTGCGCCCTAAACATTTCTGATCAGAAATCAATATCTGCTAGCTTGTTACATTTGCCAATTATATCTTTTTTTCCTCCATCAAACCTACAGAACATATCATCTACCTGAGGAAAAATTCTCTTAAGTCTGCTTGGGGTGTAAAAATAGCCACGCAAACACTTCCATGCAAAATCCTAAAAGTTCTGGACTTTGTTGCATATTTAAGAGGTATGCAGGTGTCCCACATTGTTCCTTTGTGAACTGCATTTCCTTTCCCCCAGTTTTTTCAACCTCCTCTGAGGGCATATGGAATATGACATGATAATTATCCCATTTTAACAGCAACATTTGCTCTAAACTCAACTAAAACTCTACTACATGTGGTCTTTCACTTAACACTCCCCTATCCCCTTTTCTTTGCCTATACTCTTATCAAATGTGCATTCCAAACTTCTGTTTAGTCTCATCCCACTCTAATATTTTCCTTTCAGAATTATTTGCCCCAGTACCTTGGTACCATTGCTAATTTCTTGTAAATTCCAACATCCTCTTTCTTGTTTTTATAGCCCTAGATCCACAGTCTACCCACATGGGGTCCGGCATTTTGATTTTTTTTTTAGTCTACCTCCAGGTATCCCATAATGCAGTGCTTGGCTTTAAAATATTACATCATAGCCCCTAAGCTCCTGTCAATACATTGACTTTACATGTGTTTTCACATATACCCTACTTTCTTTTAGTCAGGTTTAATTACAACTTCTTGCTTTTTAATGACTATTTAAAAGACAAACTGGGATCACACACAACAGTATTCTCAGCACATGAAATTTGTCTCCTGCTGTGAGCTATCAATCACAGCAGCAGACAGCAAATGTGCCACTTTGACAGATACGAAGGAGAGGTGTGTAGGGGGAGGGGAGAGGAGTTTAAGGACTATAACTCATGCATAGGAAAAGAATAAAAACTGGCCAATTTATAAATAAATAGAAGTAATAGACATTGAGAATACTGTTTTTATTAAATTTCTGAAATATCTCTAATAATGCCATTGATTATTTTTATCATCTCAGGCTCCCTAAGTTTTGCAACACCCCTTTCAACTTCATATTGTCTAAGTCGTTGTGGTAAAAGTTTCTGTGCTTTGTAGTCATCATAAAAAATGCATATTATCCACTCACTCACTTCATTCTCCCTTTAGCACTCTGCAGTCACTCCTCCTCTTGTTCTGTGAGGTTCTCCTTATTCTACAATAATTTAAACTTTGTGAACCCTTCTAAATAATCTCTGCAACTTTCCATATCTCTCTTATTTTTTACCATATTTTTAAACTCCGTATTCATTTTATCCGCCAGCTATCCCTTCTGAAAAAATCTCTTTCTAACAGATAATCAAGAAAGTGCCAGTGCCTCATGTTTACTTCATTCCCTTGTATCTTTATCTTAGCTTTTATTGGAGCATGAACTGAAGTAGGTACTGCATGCGTCTCAAAACTTTCAAGTACTTGTACATAGTTAAGATGTTATATACAAATACTACAGAATTTATTCAACTGTATTTGAAATAAAAACATTTTGAGGAAAAAAAAAAAAAACCTTTCAATACAAGGGGTGTGGCTAAGATGCCAATGTGATAGCAGCACTCTTCTGATGCTCTGACAGTAAAAATTGTTTCTGACAGGATTTTTATGTTCTAAATTAAAAAAACTTTGAAGTTTTTTTCCTAACACGTTATATTTCTTGATATTGTGGATTATCTACAAAGAAGAAATTTGAGTTTTCAGAAACTTTTATCAAGAAATCTCCTGTCAGAACTTTTACAGCTTAGTACAACTGGATATAACTATGAGTCATACAAGAGCCTCTCCTCAAGACAGTTCCATGAAAAAAGAACTTCATATAATAATTTCCAGCAAACAAGACCTCTCTGTGAAAATGGATAACTTAGAAAAAATCATGGAGAACATGTAAAAGGAAAGTAAGAAACCAACAGAAGACTTGGAAGAAATTATTACTAAATACGCTGAACAAATAGCAGCCATAGAAGAAACTGTAAATGACATTGATGGGCGAGACACTCAGAATTCCTTCTAAAACAAAACAACCATTTACTAGAGAAAGTAGATCTGGAGTCCAGATCAAGAAGGAACAATATTAGACTATATGGGGTACCTGAAAAAAAGGAAGGAAGTAATATGGTCCTGTTTTTAAATGAATAGCTGCCCAAAATATTAAACCTTCCCGAGTCCTTCTCATTCAGGATTGAGAGGGCTCACAGGTCTCTATCCAACACATCTCTCTCCCAAGAATCCATCTGCAGTGAGATCTATAATAGTAAAGTTTTTATCTACACAGGACAAAAACCTAGTACTGAGAACAGCTTGGTTGGGAAATCCAATACAACTCAATGAGAAAAATATAAGGTTTGATAATGACTATACTTACAGTACAATAACAAAAAGAAAATAATGTGTCCCTCTCATCAAAAGTTTGAAAAAGGCTGATATAAAAGCTCAGATCTTATTCCTTGCAAGAGTAAAGATTACCCCCACTGATGGTCAAAAAATATTCAACAACCTTGAAGAAGCAACAGATTTTGTTAAAAAAAAAACTGTTGGGACAAAATAGAAGATATGGATATTTCACTTCCAAGTCTGAAAAGACAAGCTATCAATGGCAAACTATTTACAAATGACAAAACCAATAAAAAACTAAAGGGGAAATAAATCTACTAATTCTCACATATAATATTATTCATCTGACATAATTTATCTAAATGTTATAAAAATAAACGTACAAACCCTAAGGTAAAGGTAAAAATCTTCTTATATATATCCTTTTTTTTCTTTCTCACTGGTAATTATAGAAATTTATATGAACAGCCTGTATAATCTGCATATAGTTGCTTATTACTTAATTAGAAGCATATACAGACACTAACTGCTGTTGTTATACTAACTTATATATATATATATATATATATATATATATATATATATATATCCATTATGCCTTATGTAGATTAAGCCAATAAAGAAATAAAGTGTATAATACCCTAGAGGCACAATATCCACTTAGTAAAACTACTGTTGGGAGATGAAAGTAATAACTTATACCTTCTATTTAATGGTGATCTACACTGTGGGTTACATAAGGGGGGGATAGTAAAAATGCAGCTCTTAAAGTGCAGACAGATTTGTCTTTATTATACTATACTGAAATTAAGGGTAGAATGCATAGAAATTGATGTTTTATCCTTTCAACTGATTCAATATGTTTAAACCCATAGTGCCTTTGTAGTGTATTTATCAATATAGTGGGCACAGTTAGACTAGCTGTGGCAGGTGCCATTAATATGATAGCTTCCTTTTTACCATCAGCATGGTGGTTGTGCATGTTTTTCTTATCCAGATGCAAAAATCTTGCTAATACTACCCTAGAGAGATTTGTTACCGCCAGAATGTTCAAAAGCTTCACTTACTTAGAGTCACGAGCGCCATACAGCCGTTTTCTTGCACACAGTGGATTTCCTATTGATTTACAGCGTGAAAGAAAGAACTGCGTGACCATTGAACTTTCGTTGTCACTGTGTGATGCTATGCGACAGGATGCCAGATTTCACTAGATGGGCTTCACAACGGACTGTATGAGCTTTTTTAGGCTTCAGAAATGCAAATCCACTTGAAATTCAGCAGGAAAAGGAACTGGAAATGTTTTTATTGGCAAGATTATTCAGTAAAGCATTTTGAATATGAAAATAATATGTTTAATTTACCTTATAGGTACAGACAGTTGTATATAATGCCTCTAATGTCTAGAACTGCCAGCGTAAACTGAAGCTGTTTAATAGAGCCAAAATGAAATAATGCTGTGCTTTTGGTATATAAATTCACACTATGATGGGTAAAAAGGAAAAAGAAAAGGATACAATGGCACCTTTGTGGTTAGAAGAGTATATATATGCGATACTTTATCCAACTGTATGCTAACATTATGGATATGTGCAAATCTACTGATTCAAACCACATTTAAGTTCCTGAAGACAGACCAAAAAAAAAACAAAAAACTTTTTGTGTGTGGATATACAATAGTAAGGAGATATAATAGGGGAAATTTGAAGCATCTCTTACTCAAGTGAATGGCAGGACATGATCAGGTTCAGAATAATTAGAGGCATCTCTCTTTTGCTTTTCACAATTCTTATACAATGTTATAATGTACTCAGCAAAAGTTGATATGAAAAGATTTGGTAATTATATAATTCTCACTGTATTCATTTGAAATTTGTGTTGGTTTAGTTCTTCTTTCGGCTTTTCCCGGTTAGGGGTCGCCACAGCGGAACTCTGGTCCGCTAATGATTGGCAGTAGATTTTTACGGTGCTGAGGTGCCAGCCCAACGCCCAACCTTCAACGAAGGCACGCCCATTCATGCATGTCTTTCGAACGCCACTTGACCCCGCAGGGAGGACATGCAGACTCCACACAGAAAGTGCTCCAGCCAAGAATTGAACGGGAGAACCTCTTGCTGTGAGGCAACAATGCTACTGCTGCACCACCGTGGCTTTTTTGTGTTAAATACTAGCCAAGTTAAAGCTAGGAGGTCACCATATTTATTATATACTACTGTAAAGTATTAGTATCAATTACAAAATATAGAGGGTTTTATATAAGTGTGCTAAGTCAGATACGATCTACAATAGAATATAAGCACAAATTCCTTTGCTTATTTTTTCAGTAATAAGTAACAAATGCTCTACTACTTAACAGATTTAGAGCTTTTATCATTTGAAAACAGATTGATGTTCTTCATCTCACATTGCTGCAGTCATAACCTGTGGGTAGTCCGCTGTCCTCGGTCGGCCTGAATACCAAAGTGTTAGGCTGGCATCGGTCATGGTCGCTCAGATCTGACGTCAGTATGCCGTGGTACTAAAGCGCATGACCGACGTCATATCCTCAGTCTTTCTTGCCGCATGGTCCGAAGCAGAAGCAGCATTTGCAAGTGCAGTTCGGCGTCCTGAAATTTTCGTATTCTGAGTTTCAGACCGAAAACCAACTTGGGCTAAGTACCCCGTTGGGGAATATGTTTGTCTTTTCTTGCCTCAGTTAAATCCGGATGTCAGAAAAAGTGAATAATTGTATTTCTTGTGGGAAACAGATACCTCATAGGGATTACCACTCTCTCTGTATTCCTTGCTTGGGGCCTGAGCACAACGTAGTCGGGTGTGTCTTTTGTGCTATTTTTAATAAGCGCAGCATTAAGTGAGGTTAGATTTGCGCTTAGGCTGTCTCTTGGTATAATAATTAAATACACCGCTCCTCCTCCCCGCCGCCGCCACCTAAGGCAGAAGAGCGCAAAAATCGTTAAAGTCCAAGCAGGATGAGTCGTCCATTCCGGACGCCAGTTCTTTAGAAACTACGGTGGAATCTGTGGATCCAGCTGAGGTTTCGGCTGAGTCTCAGGGGGAGCCTTTAATTTTGCAAGATGTGGCCTCTCAGGAGTTGGGTCAGGCTGAGGGGGCCTCTCAGGTTACTGTACTCCCTTCTTTGCATAAGGTGGTTAGGCCTTCCCCTTCTGTCTCTAAGGTACCTTCCCAAGGTCAGGCCTGGTTTGTCTTCCTCTGGTGTCAGTCCTAGTTCTGCAGGTTCTGTACCTAAAAAACACATGCTTAAAATGGCAGAAGATTTGATTAGCTTAATCAGAGGTTCTATGCCCCCTCCAGATAAGAGGCCTAGGGTGGAGCCAAAGGTGGAAGGTTTGGAACATTCTTCAGATTACTCAGAGTCTTCGGCTGAAGACATTCAGGATTTTCCTCCTTATTCTGATTCAGAGGATTCTAGTCCTTCTGCTTCTCCTCCAGAAGATTTTTCTTTTTCAGAAACCCTGCATTCTATGAGGGAACATTTTAAATGGGAAGGTCAGGATTTCTCAGATTCCCGAAAGAGGCTTAGGGAATTTTGTTTTACCACAACATAGGCCCTTGGCTATACCTCCTGTTTTGGATGTTGTTCAGGATGTTTTCTCTGAGGCTTCCCTTAATCCAGACTCTTTGCCTCCTGCACCGGTTAAACCAGATAGGTATTACAGAGTGCCAGAGGCTCATAAATATTTGTATAAGAGCCCAAGGGCTGACCCAGAAACTATTAGCCAGGGACCTAAGGGTGTCAGGGCTTCTGTTGTAAAGAGTGCTCCTATAGATAAAGATTCTAGAGCTTTGGATAGGTGGGGTAAAAAGTGTATACCTCTTCCACTCTAGCAATGAGGGCTTTGAATTGCCAGTTTCATATGCTGAAGTACCAGAATTTTCTCCTTACTCAGTTAAAATCTAAGGTAGATGCTTTGGCAGAGGGCATAGAGTGTAAGGAATTACAGGATTTGGTTCATGCCTCTGATCAGGTGGGTAAGCATTCTTTGCAGTGTGGTTTCGATGCTTACAGGCTTCTTCCAGGGTGGCTGCCACTGGATCAGTTATTCAGAGGCACGCCTGGCTTAAGGACCAGAACTTGTCAGAGCATGTTAAAGCTCGAATTTTGGATGCTCCCCTTCAGTCTGAAGTTTTGTTTGGTACTCCTGTGGGAATCAGTCTTGAAGAAAATGGAAGACAAAGCTAAGTCTATGCAGACTGTTAAGATTTTGCAGGTGCAGCCCCTAAGTTTAGCAGAAATTGGCCTACTAAGGGATGGGCTTACCCTTCTTCTGATTTACAGTCTAGGGGCAGATCTAGACGGTGTAGGCAGAGCTCAGGGTTCTTTCAGGCCTAGGGCGTGGAGGTCCCCTGCACAATCTACAGGTGAGGGCAGGGGCCAGTCCTTTCGTAAGCAGACCCAATGACCTGCATCTTCAGCTGCCAGATCCTTCCTGTCTGGCAGCTCCTCTGGGAGGAAAGTTGGCACTTTTCAGACAAAATTGGTTTTTAGTCACCCAGGACAAATGGGTGTTGGACATTATAGACCGAGGCTACAAGTTTTACTTCCACACATTGCCTCCTTTCAAAGGCATGCCAGACGTTCCTCCTCAGCAAAGGGAGGAGGCTCACAAACAGATTTCTTTACTTCTTCAAATGGGGGCTATACAGCAGGTCCCTCTGTCAGAAATGGGCCTAGGATTTTATTCTCGCCTGTTTCTTGTACCAAAGAAAGGAAACACTTGGAGGCCAATTTTGGATTTGTCTATCCTCAACACATACCTGGACATTCCAAAATTCAAAATGTTGACTTTGCAACAACTTCTGCCTCTGTTAGGCAAAGATCACTGGATGGTAACTCTGGATCTCAAAGAGGCTTATCTTCATATTCCTATCAGGCCCAGTTGCAGGAGATTCCCTGCGTGGGCTGGGACCTTACATTATCAGTTGTCAGCATTGCCCTTTGGCTTATCTACTGCAGCGGGTGTTCACAAAGGTTCTGGCTCCGGTGATAGCCTTCTTAAGGTTAAGAGGAATACAAATTTATCCTTATTTGGACGATTTGCCTGATTCTTGCTCAAGAAGCTACTTCACCCCATCTACGGAATGTTATGGCAGTGCTAAGGTGCCTAGGGTATTCTGTGAGCAAGAAACAAAGTCCAGTCTAGTACCCTCTCAGGAGATGTGCTTTCTGGGTGTGAGACTGAATACAGCCTCTCAGATGGCATTTTTGACCCCCACAAAAAAAAGAAATCTTCGCTTTTACTTCCAACAATTGTCTCTACGGTCCAGGCTGACTGCAAGGACAGTCCTTCAAGCCTTGGGGTTCATGGCATCTTGTATTCTGGTGCTTCCCAATGCCAAACTGCATATGAGGAAGCTACAATGGTATCTCAAAAGTGTATGGACTCAACACTGCCACGATTTGGACACTGTCATTCAGATAATACCTTGCATTCAAAAGGAATTTTTGTGGTGGGCTCAGGAATGTCACCTAAACAAGGGACTCTCTGTGACCCGACCAGAGGCAAGTCAGATCTTAACGACAGATGCCTCAGACAAGGCTTGGGGAGCACACCTCAATGGAAAATGGGTTCAAGACACGTGGCCTGCCAGACTTCAACATTTGCATATCAACTTGAAGGAGATGTTAGCGGTCCAATTTGCATTGATGGCTTTCAAGGATCTACTTCACCCAGGACAAGTGTTGATTCAAACAGACAACACAACTGTCATGTGGTACATCAACAAGCAAGGGGGAACTGATTCGTACCCTCTTTGCAGGCAAGCTATGATTTTGTGGGAGACTGCTCTCAGTTTGCACCTCACTCCTCAGGCAAGGTTTCTGCCAGGAGCACAGAACTCCTTAGCAGATGTTTTGAGCAGACAGATGGTGGATCCCCACGAGTGGGAAGTGATCCTCATGTATTTCGACAGTTGACAGTGATTTGGGGGACTCCAGACATAGATCTGTTCGCTTCTCCACTAAATTTCCAGTTGCCAAAGTTTTGCACAAAGATGTTTCATCCAAAAGCTTGGAAAGTGGATGCTCTGTCATTCATTTGGAACAATCTTCACGTTTATGCCTTTCCTCCTCTGCCTCTCCTTCCCAAGGTGCTCTTGAAGGTCAGACAGGACAAGCCCTCCATGATCCTAATAGCTCCAGATTGGCCACGGCAGCACTGGTACCCTCTACTGAGGAGTTTAGTACGGGAGCCTCCTTGGCCTTTGCCATCAATTCCACACCTTTTGTCCCAGGCAGGCAATCATTTCCTCAATGTCAGGATACAGTCCCTGCATCTGACAGCCTGGCATATTCTGTTCTAAATCCGGGAGGGTCGCAGCTTCCTCAACAAGTTTTGAATGTCATTTTGGAGGCCAGAAGGCCTAGTACAAGGAAAGTTTATGCTGATAAATGGAGGAGATTTTTTATTTGGAGCAAAGCAAAGAGCTTTGATGTTTCAGGGCCTAATTTGAGTGTTTCACTTCAGTATCTTACAGAATTATTAGACAAGGGTTTGTCTTTCTCCTCTGTAAAAGTTCATGCTGCAGCCATTTCTGCTCAATATGACTGTGACCCACCATTATTCTCTCATCCTTTGTTTAAGCAATTTCTTAGAGGGGCAAAGAACATAAGACCCCGTGAGAGCTCCTACTCCTTCCTGGGATCTCAATTTTGTGTTGGAAAAACTCACTTTACCTCCTTTTGAACCTGCAGCTACTCTGAGTTAAAGTTTTTGTCTTGGAAGACTGCTTTTTGTTGGCCATTACGTCTGCTAGAAGGGTATCTGAATTACAGGCTCTAATGGCAGCTGAACCCTTCCTGATTTTTCATAAGGATAGGGTATCCCTGCGAAGGGTATCCTGCATTAACCCTACTTTTATGCCTAAAGTGGTTTCAAATGTGGCCTTGAACCAATCTATTCATTTGCCTACATTTTATGCTGATCCCCAAAATAAAGAGGAGAAAATTTTGCACTCTTTGGATATTCACAGGCAGTTGCGTTATTATTTGAGCAGAATTAAAGGGTTCAGACAGTCTCAACAGTTGTTTGTTTCTTTTGCTTTGGGCTCTCAGGGAAACCTGTTTGAAACAAAGTATTTCTAAGTGGATTGGACATTGTATTGCCTTTGCTATTCTCATCATGGTAAGGAGATTCGGCTGGAATCAGACCTCATTCCACTAGGGCTACTGCCACTTCTACTGCTTTTTAAGGGTGTAGCTACTAAAGATATTTTGGAGGCAGCTACTTGGAGTTCAGTGCACACTTTTTCTAAACATTACCATCTCCCTCTTTATTCCAAATCTAGGGCTGGGTTTGCCACTGCAGTTTTACAGGGCATGTTAGCAGCTCCCAATGCTTTATGATTTTGCCAACCTCCCTTTACCTTTGCTTTGGGATTCTACCCACAGGTTATGACTGCAGCAATGTGAGATGAAGAACATAGTACAGTTTTGTACCTACCATAAATGTAGATGTTCAAGATCCACATTGCTGCAGTCCACTCCTCTCCCTCCTTCCCTCTGTAGTTTGGAGTGGTTGTGTGGTTTGGGTTGTAAATATTGTTTGTACATGGGTGTTTGGAGGTTTTCTGTTTTTGGCTATGGCCTTTCTTTTTAGGGCCTTCTGACATCTGGGGCAAGAAAGACTGAGGATATGACGTCGGTCATGCTTTTAGTACCCCACACGCATGGACGGCAGATCTGGCGACCACCCATGACCCGGCCAGCCTAACACTTTGGTATTCGGGCCGACCGAGGACAGCGGACTACCCACAGGTTATGACTGCAGCAATGTGGATCTTCGAACATCTACATTTATGGTAGGTACAAAACTGTACTGTTTCTGTCAGTTGTTTGTCATCAGATACTTCATTTTATGTTCATAGTTGTCTGACTAAGGTAATTAATATACAAGTTAATGACACCCTAAAGGGTTGATTAGTTTACTTACACATATTAGGAGAGTTGTCATATTTTGATACATATTGTGCTATTCATTAAACCAAGGCAGAAGCATTAGACCAATAATGGCCAACGATTGTAGGATAGTAGAAGGTGGCTTCAATGACTTGCTCATTGAACCAGGAATATCATATTCCATGTTTGGAGTTATACATAGTTACAAATACATATTATATATGATTAAAGTTATATTTTTGTCCATAATAAAATGCATAACACAAAAATGTGTCTTCAAATATGTCTGCTTATAAGTGTGTTTCATTTAATACCAATGGCCTTAATAATACTATAAAGAGAGGAAGTTTATGTAAATATCTCAAAAACAAAGTGGACATTGCTTTCATACAACAAACTCATTTAATAGAAATGGATTTGAATAGAACGTTTTTTAATACATACTCAATACCTGTTGAATCTCATTACCAGACAAAGAGAAGTGGTACTATGATCTTGTGGAAAAAATCCCTACCTGTACCTAAAGTTATTAATTCATATTCAGACAAAAATGGTATTCTGAGTACGGTAACATTAGAGACAACCAAGTATATCACTCTAGTTAACGTATACTGGCTACCTGGTATCAGAGCAGAAACAACAAATAAATATTTAGAATTAATCTTAATTAAAGCTAAAGGAGACATTATATGTGCATGAGACTTTAATTGCATCCTTTCTAAGAATGACACTACTAAAAATGGTAATTTTAGACTGCCAGCCACAGCCAAAAAGCTAAACAATTTTATAAGTGTTTCAAATAGGAGGGATATCTATGCCATAAGAGAGTCAAAATCCCTTCAATATACACATTACTCTTATAGGTTTGGTACACAAACAACTATAGATAAGATATATGTTACCAATTACTTAATATCCAAGATATAGGAGGTTATGATTAGCTCATATTCACTATCCAACCACAATGCTCTCTTCTTTTAAATACACATAACACCTAGGGGCTTGATTTTCTGGCGGAGATTACCTGCATATATTACTAAACTAATAGATTTTAGAGAATGGCAATTAAAATAAATAAAATCTTTTCTTGATATCAATGATAATAATGAAACTTCTAGAATTATACTCTGGGATACATTAAATCATATTTATATGGTAAAATTAAAAGTTGGTATTTAAACAAAATGAAGGAATGGGACAAGGAGTTAATAAGACTACAATAAAATAGATGTATTAAAAAAGAACTTGGACATGAAAGATGTTGCTGAAATTACTAAAATAGAACAACTGAACCTGACATACACACAGATTTTGAACCACAAAGTAGCAATAAAGCTAGAGAGAATAAAACTACAAACTTATTCAACCAACCCTAGAAATATGCATAGACTTGTAGTTAGATCTAAAAGCTTAACAAACGCCAATCACATTAAATAAAATTAAAGATCATTCCAAGAATAAACCTAAATATATAACTGATCTAAAAGAAATATTAGAGGACTTAGAACACATCATGAAACAGTAAATAGCACAAATTCAAATAATATTGACAACACTCTGAAGGACGAATTCTTGAAAGACAACATAAAGAAAAAATTAACAAAGGAACAAAACACTAGACTACTTAAATCAATATCATTAAAGGAACTAAAGGAAAGAATACAAAACATTAAAAACAATAAGGCTCCAAGGTCTTGATGGACTAATAGGAGACATATATAAGATACTTCCAGATGAGATTTTAACTGATGCTCTTGAAGAATTCAGAAAGAATGACAGAGGTTTCCCTTCATGGAAATATGCCATGATTTCACCCATCTTAAAGCATGACAAAGACCCTAATTTAGTGACTTCTTATCGTCCTATTTCTCTTTTGAATGTGGACTACAAAATTACATCAATTCTGTCAGGCAGATTAAATCACTTTTTGCCAAAAATAATAACAGATGATCAAACAGGGTTTATCTCACACAGAAAGGTTCAAGATAATGTCATTAGACTTCTAACCTTAATAGACTATGCAAACAAAACAAAAAGGAATTAACAATCATTAGTTTGGATCTGGATAAAGCTTTTGATTCTATAAGCTGGCCATATTTATTTAAAGTATTGAAATGTACAATTTTTCTTCAGATTTTATAAAACTATTAAGCAAATTATATACCACTTCCATATCGTATATTAAAACTGGAGTATTTTTTTTTATCAGGACCACTTAAAATATTGAAAGTCACCAAGCAAGGGTGTCCTCTATCTCCCTTACTATTTGCTATATCAGTGGAACCCTCAGCTAATTGTATAAGAACTAACATTAATGCAAACTATAATTCCAAAATTCAGCATTTTGCTGATGATATTTTATTAACTGGGGACACAGACACTTCAACTGAACACATTTCTGAAAAAAACAAGAATTAGTCATTCATGGCATTACATAAATTGGGAAGAGGGCGGAATAGCATTTCCAGACTTAGAACTATATGCAGAATCAATTGTTCTTAACGTCATAAGTCAATGGCTAAATTATAAGTACCCATCTAATTTGAAAAATCTATATAAAACAATATTAGAAGATAATAGTGGGGAAACAATGATATGTTTTCTGAAGCATAAAAAGTTTATCTGGTCATAAAAAACTTTTTCTATAATACAAGTAAAAAAAAAATGATCTCCCTTTGTTGACTACATAGCAAAGAATTAAAAAAAAATAATGAACAAAGATTACAAGACGAGAGACCTTTTATTTTTTATATTTCCTATAGCATTTACAAGCAAATGTTGGGACTCTTACAACATGGAAAAAATATGAGAAATGAAAATAAATTGATTAGTATTCTGGTATCAGTTTCTTGACTCCAACTATATACAGGAGGCCACTTCCCTCATAGCAAGATGCAACATAAATCAAAACAACTGGCTTAACATACGAACATTCAGAGAGCATATAGTAAATGAATTCAAAATAAGTCAAATAGTGAAATCAACATCTAGACCCAAAATTCTTTCACTTTTTTTGCGAAATTAATACATTATACAATAATGGTGGGTTTTCAGTGTCAAGATTATATAGGACATTACAAACAGACATACAAATTCCAGATGACTCTTTATGGAATTACGCAGAAAAGGATAATAAATTCAGTTTTTCATAAAAGGAGAAAGCAATAATACCTAAATCAGTTAGCAATTTATCATCATCTTCCTTTTGGAAAATCTACACATGGAAATTCATTCACAAAAGTTTCTTTATCTTCATAAAGTGGCACTGATTTCGGGAAATGAAATATCCAAATGCTGGAAATGTGAAGAAACAGTGTGCAGACTGGGTGCATATGTTTATAGAACGTAAAACTGTAATCCTTTTTGGCTGGATTTTAAATCTTTTGTAAAAGCACTGTGGTCGGAAACATGTGAAGTAACTGACTCACTGTTGCTATTTAATGCTCAAACACCAGTGTACATTCCAGGTACAGAAATGCACCTTCTCTGGTCCCTCCTTGCAATAGCAGGAAAAACTTTTACCTCAAATAGGAAGAGTAAAAAAATTATATAATTTGTGGAATTTACATCATTGGACAAAATTGCATGTAATAGAGAATTGTTGACTATAACTTCAAGAATGACACACACAGAACTGACTTGTTTAAAACTTAAAAAATTCTTAGATAAAATGTAAATGTAATGACAAAAGCATATATGTTATGGACACTGTATATAGCCATGTTTATTTTCGTTGTTTAACAGTTTTGTTACATCTGTATTTATAAAATTCAATAAAAATGATGTGGAAAAAACTAAAAATACACATGTTCCTGTGAAATATATCAATCCAGTCCAGCCCAGTTATTCTTCCTTGGGTTCCTGCTTCTTAAGCTGCATCTTCCATACCATATACTCGCTTGTATACATATTCAGAATTCTACCATTTTGTTACATCTCCCTTCCAAGTACCACTGATACAGCCTCACTCTTGGGTTCCATTCACCACCCATAAATAATATTCCATGATGAAAACGTATTAGTTCTCTTTAGCTCTGTAACAGCAATTTTAGGTAGAATAAAAATACATGCTGAAAAACTACCACAGGTGGCAAGACAAATCCAAGTAACAAAATATAATCCACAGAGACAAGTTTTAATTCATAAAAACAAGTAGTGTAAGCGCTTTCATCTTGCTTCTATGAGCAAGACTTCAAGTGTCACATGCTGAACATCAATTAGCTTCTAAAAGCAAAAGTTATAGATATTTAAAAACATTTCAATATAAATAAAAATGCTAAATGAATAAGCATGAATAAATAAGCAAGCATGAATAAAACTGTCCAAGAATGAACATGCATGCTGAGGATGACCTGATTTTAAAAATATTATATTTTAAAAAACTTTGTTTAAAAACTGTGCTAAATAAAGTGCAAAATGAGCAATTAATTTAAAAAAAGCAATTAATTCAAAAGAAATACATAGAAACAAGACGAAAGCGCTTACACTACTTGTTTTTATGAATTAAAACTTCTCTGTGCATTATACTTTGTTCCTTGGATTTGTCTTGTCACCTGTTGTCATTTTTCAGCATTTTCTGCAGTTATTTTTTACAAGTTTGTTAGTGGTTTTTGTTTGTTAACCACATGGCTGCAAGTGCAAGTTCCATTCAGGAACCTTTGTTTCCACAAGGAAATGAACCTTTAGATGACTCTAGCTGCAAAAGTTTGGATTTAAAACAGTTGCTGAATGTTGTGTCTGCCCTGACCAAGAAAGTGGATGACCTTACAACTACTGTCAATAACTTATCCATGAGGCCTTGTACCTCTGAGTCTAATCACCAGCAGGAATCTGCCAACAGCAATGGTAACGTCAGTGTTTTAAACGGTGAGCCTGCCCGAAGGGGAATCCAGTAACAATGGCTGAAGCCTGCAGAGGTAAATCTTTGCTTACAGTTGACTCTCCTGTTCAGTTGGGAGCCCAGAGTGAAACGAGGGTTTCCCAACTTAATTCTAGTATAAACAACATTGCTAGTTTAAAAAACATTGCTTGTGCAGATTCTATCCATCATTTGGGAACTCATAGGGATGTGAGTGTTGCCCAACCTGTCATTGCTTTAAACACCGTTTCAAATACTTTTGCTGGTATGCACCCTAAAGATTGGCTGAATGAGCCTGTTTCATTAAATACTGACAGTTCCTGTTTAAATGGCAACCAGCTTAGTGAAGCCGTTAATTTCAATATTGTAGAAAAATTTAAAATGTTTGACAACAAGCTCTTGAAATTTAAAACCTGCAACTAGAAATTGCCTACTTCAGGGAATGCTTACAAAGACGCCAGGTACCTAAAGGGTTGAAATCCTGGCATTTTCCAACAGGTTTAGTAGGCAATTCTGTTTTTCATCAGGATTTATTATGCTTATTTGATAAGCATGGCTTTGAGTTGATTGAATTGTACATCAAACATTATACAGTCATTATTGAGGCATTGAATGAAGAGATAGAAGTACTTGACCAAGGTATTAAAATGGACCCAGATTTTGATAGATACAAGTATGAATATGACTGCATTTTTACAAGTATTAATGGTCATATATCCAAGCTAAAAGCCACAAAAAATAAAAAACTGGTAAAGAACAGTAATGACTACAGTAAGGGATTAGCCTACCCTAAATCTCCACCTGCCCAGGTTTGGCTTAATCCCTTGATTCGTTCTAATGGTATTGAATTTAACCAAGGTCCGGACAAGACCACGTGTTCAGCCCCCTGAATACAGCTATGCCGAGGCAGTAAGTGAACCACAGGAGCCACAACCTGAGGGCTCTAGTTGGAACTGCCGATTACGGAATAGCACCAGAAGTAAGAACACGTCAAGGGGTATTGTCACTAATGCCAACCAAGGGAATAACGCCAATCAAAGGAACAACAGCCGGGACTTTGCTTCGCCTAATGAAGAACCTATTTTTGGCAACAACCCTCAGAATCACGAGAATACTTCTCAAACTTTTTACAACCAAGGCTGCTTCCAAACCAATTCGTCAAACAATCCGAAGCCATTGAATGCGAAGGGCCTGAGACCGAACTGGTCATCCCAGAGGTAGTTGCTATTCCGGCCAGCTATGACCTAGCTGGCGCTTCTGAAAGAGCCAAACACCAGTTCCTACAGTATTGTGTTTAATAGCGACCAGGACTTGAAAATTCTCAACTATTCAAGCATGGCTGTGGACACACCTTTAGCTGACCTTCTTGCCAAAGGTTTAACTTTTGTCCCTGACCAGAGAGCTAATCTACCAAGGATAGTCATTGATTTAAAACTCTTCACACAAATTAAATTTGGAGAGTACGTTTAAGAACCAACCCATAGCAGAATGCTCAGTGTAGTTAACCCACCTTTGCCTCCTGCCTTGTTGACATTTGAACGTGTATGTGAATTGGATGTACGTGCCATTTTAGATAGTAGTAGATCTGTTTCTTCCAGTAAAACTTTGAATTTTAATAAGTTAGACTGGGATAGGTTGAATTCTTTGCATTTTCAGAATGTTAAAATAGTCAAACCAGATAAAGGAGGTGGCCTTGCGTTTTTTGACTAATTTGATTATATAGATCGTATGTTGAGATTGTTGAATACCGACAATTATACATCAGCTTCATTGAATGAAATGAATAAATCACAACAGAAAGTGAAGGTTTGTTTGAATGACTTGTTCACAGAGTCTAGGATTTCATTGGACCTGTATAATTATTTGTCATGCGTGGCCCCACTGATGCCTATAATTTTTGGAATTCCGAAGGTTCACAAGAGCTTACAGGATCCACCCCTCCAGCCTATTGTGAATGGAATAAATTCCATTACTTATCTCATTGCTAAGTACGTTGACACAGTTTTAAAGAAATTGGTTGAACGTGTGGACCATATTTCCAAAGACTCTTAGTCCTAAGTAACGTCAATGGCCTCGAATACAGAGATCACATTGTTTTCCTACCACTGATGTTAAGGACCTGTATACCATCATACCTGTGGATACAGGAATTGAATGGGTTTCCAATTTCATGACGGATAAGGGTAGTTCAGTAAGAGACATTGAGCTAGCACAGGAGATTTTGGATTTAATTTTGACAAAATTATTTCATGTTCGAAGGGAGATATTATTTACAAAAGACGGGTGTTGCAATGGGCTCTCCATGTAGGGCTAGCTTCGCTAACCTCGTGATGGCCCATTGGGAGCAACACTTTGACTTTAACTGTGAGTTTAGCGCCAATATCTACTACTACACTAGATATTTGGACGATGTGTTCATTATGTTTGATGGCACAATCAAAGACATTCCCAAGTTTATTGATTATTTGAATGCCTCTACGAATATTTTATCCTTTACATATAGTTCAAGTACAGAGAACACAGCGTACCTGGATGTAGACTTATATAAAGATAGAGGGAACAAAGTGTTCAAAGCGAAGATTCACAGAAAATCCACTTGCTCCAATTCCTTTCTTCATTACACCAGTAGTCACCTTTATCAACAAAAGAAATCTGTTGTTAAGGGACAGTTGGTGAAGGCGGCCTGCATGGTTTCTGATGACTATATATTTTTTGTGGAATGTCAAACCTTGAGGAGAATACTTCTGAAATGGGGGTACCTTAGCCAACTTTTAGAAGAGATGATATTTAAGGTCCAACACAAGAGAAACAATGGAGTACTTAAGTCCAATACTTTCAACTAGGCATGTAGCCCTCAACACTGTGACATCTTTAGTTGGGTGGAGCCAATCATATAAAGCAAACCCACCCAAAGTGACTTTTATTACATCATTCAGTATTGATGCTAAGTTAATACGACAAATTTTGTATAAAAACTGGACTTTACTTAGTTCATATACAGACATTACTTTTATTCTTGAATCCAGACCTAGAATTGTCTATAGAAGAGAGCAGAACCTTAAAAGTTTGTTGGAGAGGGGTAAGATCCCAGTTGCTAGAGCTCCAGGCATGTATAAATACAAGAGCTGCTCCCAGTGTAGATTTATGGAGATGGGTAATACCTTCTCCATTACAGGGAGAACATATTACAAAAATAAAAGATTTAATTGTGCAATCAAGGGAGTGGTCTATTTAGCAACCTCTGCCCCTGTTTCTACATCGGTAAGACTGATCGTAGATTCAAGGACCATGTCTACGAACATATTTACAGCATCAGGAAGTTAAAACTGGAGAATGCACTGGCTAAGCATGTGCACAAACACCCTCAGCACAGTTTCAAGTTTAGGGTGATTAATCAAATTGAACAAGATCCCGGGGGGACCCCTTACCCTTAAGTTAGAACTGTGCAAATTTTTATACCAAATACAATTGAATGCCTACAATGCTCCAGGACTAAATGATTTATGTTCCTTGTCTTGTGTTTTAAAACAGAAGAGTCTACAGAGGTAATTGATCATTTCTTCTGTACATTTGTTGTTTGTTTCCATCACTGGACCTTACTAGAATTACTTATACTCTTTGTATTTTTTGTATTATATTAGTTAACTGACAGGCTGGGTAACAGTTGATTTTACGAGAAGGTATTTCTTTTGAATGAATTGCTTTTTTTAAATGAATTGCTCATTTTGCACTTCAAGTAATTATTTAGCACAGTTTTTAAACAAAGTTTTTTATAATATAATATTTTTAAAATCTGGTCATCCTCAGCATGCACGTTCATTCGTGGTCAGTTTTATTCATGCTTGCTTATTTATTCATGCTTATTCATTTAGCATTTGCATTTATATTGAAATGTATTTAAATATCTGCAACATTTGCTTTTAGAAGCTAACTGATGTTCAGCATGTGACACTTTAAATAGCTGCATTTTGCATTAGTTCTGTTTATCTGATAAAATCTTGCTCATAGAAGCAAGAAGAAAGTGCTTACACTACTTGTTTTTATGAATTAAAACTGTCTCTGTGGATTATATTTTGTTCCTTGCATTTGTCTTGCCACCTGTCGTCATTTTTCAGCATTTTTTGCAGTTATTTTTTACAAGTTTGTTAGCAGAATATAAATACATGCCATTTCAATCCTCTTCATCTGCCAATAATACCTTACTACCACAAATTTACAATTATTGTCTTTTTTTCCTCTTCTATCACTATTGAAGTCCCTTTGGCAATCAGAATTATTACTTCCCTTTTCCTTTGCCCCAATGCTCTGCAGACTGTCCACCCTGAAATCCTTTCTTTACCAAATCCACATGCTGATTTCTATCCAAATACATCTCCTATAACATTGGTTCTTTCCTGCTGCTGTTCTTACCTTGTTATCTTTCACATATAACAGCCAGTGAAAAGACTTCTCACCTCACATGTAGATATTCCTAAAAGCACACTATATAAAACTGCTTTACAATATGGCACACAATTTGCATCATGAAATTTTTATACATGTATAAGATGAAAAACTGTTTTACTTCAACATCTTCAGTGATGTTAAACCAGCCAGTTTTTGTCAGACACTTCCTGCAAAGCCCACATTTTAAATGGCTAATTCAATATAACTATATATATAACTATATATATATATATATATATATATATATATATATATATATATATACACATATATACACACACACACACATATATATATATATATATATATATGGCTTATAGCTTATGGCTTTCAGTAATATAGTCTCATTAATAATCAGTGTCTTCTTCCTGCTCATCACCATCTCCGAATACCACTCTCTGTTTCAAGTATGAGTTACTCCTGATTCTTCTAGTTAGCTCCTTAGGGAGGAAAGGCCTGCAGCAGGCTTAACAATGGCATTTTAAAGTCTTCATAGGTGAGATTCTTTACTCATGAGTCAAGCGCCCCTTAATGATCAAACAAGAATGCCATACGTCATTACCTGCATGCAGGCATACGCTAATGTCCTTTTAAGTACACTCTCTCTGTGACTGGGTTACTTAACGGGGATGGACTGCTACAATGGATCACACTGATTCACTCCAGGCACAGAGATGGGCAGTACAAGCATTTCAAAAGGCATCACCTTCCAAATTGGGAGCTGGGGGGGGCCTCCTCTCTCAAGCTTCCAGCACACAGCTACCAAGAGGGACTGTAATGAGCTCAAACCACCACTAACTGGGAACCAGCTGAATATATGCCAATACTTAAGCAATTATTTAACTCTTGCAGGGCTTGGCCTCAGCTACTCCTCCCATGTATCCATTAAAAAAAGAAAATAAATAATCTGGCCTTGCCCACAGGTCACTAGAGAGAGAATCCCACCAGCCCATGAGGAGATTTTTTCCAACCATCTGGTTCAGGATATGAATGAGGTTCAAATGACATGAAGGGTGGATAAAAACTGGCATGAGAAAAATAAAACTTTTAATTACTATATTTTCTGACTTCTCTTTAGTATCTGTATCTTTGGTAATAGCATAATTTCTGCTTTTCTGATTTTAGGTTTGCACCTAAGTACAGAGGAGAAGCTCTTGTATACCTGACATATTTGGGTACACCTTCTTGACAACATCAGCAGACTATTAGTACTGATTCATGTGCGAGTCCAAAGTACAGTTAACAGCCAGTGCCACAGACATAGCTTCACTAGTGAGATGTGTAGCTCTTACATGCAGAAGATTTCGCTAGGAGTCAGATGAGGCATGCACAAAGATATTACATAAAATGCACTACCTGACAGAATGTTAGGAGTAGCATTAAAGGACTGATTTGATACAATAAGTGGACAACTAATGGGGTGAGGAAAAGCATTAATATCAAATATGTTTTAAATAATTTTGTGTGAAAATAATGATTTCAGCAGTAAGCTCTGCAAACTCAATAGTGAGAGATCATTTTGGGTGTTGGCATGATTTCCTTCTTTTTGAAACAAGTTATTTAGCTTATTTTTGTGTGTTTTGTTTTAATTTAATGTTGATTAGAACATCCTCATCTTACAGCTTTTCTTGGGTATATAAGTGAAAGACTAAAAACCTAAGTAATTCACACTGTTGAGTTCCAAATCTTTCTTGCTAAACTTTACATTATTTATATAAAATCTGTACTAAGTAACTCTTTTTCCTTCAAGACCTGGATCACAGCTGAAATGATTTACATGTCCAACAAACCTAGCTGGTCAAGTAATGAAAAATAACCCTCAAAGCCATTTAAGAAGAAAAAATTTTCCCTGGTGACAACTTTTGTATTAACTTTTCTGGCTGTCAATTTGAGGTCAATAAAACAGTTTCTCTAGGAGTTCAGCAGTCACTCCTCTCAGCATCATGCACAGGTGCACTTCTCTAGGCATCTTACTCTTCAACATGGCTGACCATACATCATTAGCTTGCCTGTGTACCCCTCCTCCTGGCTTCCAACTGAGCCATTCATTCCCCCTTTCTCCCCTGGTGTGTCCCTCCTCCTGGCCTCCAAAAGACCTAGTAATTCCACTAATCCCACCCCCCAATGTAGCACGTCATATCACCTGTGCGGGAATACCTTATCAATAATCACTTCTCTCTTTTCAGACAGTGGGAGATGACAGCTGCTAGGTAGCTCTCAAGTCTGGCTAGAGCAGACAGTGGGAGATGACAGCTGCTAGGTAGCTCTCAAGTCTGGCTAGAGCTTTATGGGGGGGAGAAGGTAAAGATTTGCAGATAGAGCATATCATAGTGACTAGGTATCAATTTAAGAAAGGGATTCCAGATCAGTGTCATACAAACATACAATCTTGATTACAACCCAGATGAGTGAAACTTGATTAGCTGCAGAAGATGCAAGTGGGGGGTGAGTGATGTAGCAATGCCTGCTCACCTCACAAAGGGAAACAGATGAAAGTTGCACATGACTAGAGTGCACTTTCTGTGTTAGAATCCCTAGCAGAGATCAAAGACTTCACAAAACAGCAGGTGGTTCAGGACTTCTGAGAAGTATATGACAAATCATGAACATGCAACTGGACATGTGCAAGGAGAATGGGTACAGCCTAAAGCAAACACTCAGACTTCCCAACAAGGGCAGAGTCCAGTCCCTCACAATTCAACCCTGGAAGGAATGAATACGCTATAGGGTTCTCTCTTCTGTGGGGAACAAACCAGCCAACTGGGCACACCAGAAGAAGCTTAACGGTTAAGAGGAAAAAAATCAGAAATAGTGTACAGCTAGGAAATGGCTTGGGAGACCATTTCCAAACTGTACTATCAGGCATAATAAGTTCTAGTTAGGCCTCCGAAGAAGACAAAATAATTCTAGATAAGAGATTAATGAAGCTATCTAGGTTGATTCCCTTATTATGTAGATGATATCCAACCCTATAAAGGGCATTAGAAGGTAATAAATATGTTTATCTTGCTCTGTGACATAAAAAAAATATATTCTTTTGACATCCAGTATAGACTCCAGCCTTCAAGTGAACCAGTAGACAAAGTGGGCATACCAGCTCCATTACTAAATTTGGTACAGGAGTAATTAACACTTAAAAGTGCAGTTACTAATTACTGTACTAACTGAAACAGCAACAATCAAAAAAGGAGTTACATACTTACCATTAACTTAGCATCTGTGCTATCCAGTGTCATTATTCATCACAGATGGGTCTTGGATCCGTCCTCAGAACCAAGACGGCAACTTCCCAGACAGATCCAGAGCTCAAGTTCCTCCTCCTCCCATAATCCCTTGCTACCTTCTAACACTCAGACTGAGGTTGCTAAATTAGTGAAAACACAGAAACAACTGCACTAGAAGGCCAAAAAAATATTGCAGCTCAATATAAGTCGAATCAGCCTCACTAGAACCCCCCGAAGGAAGGGGGAAGAAGGGCGAGAATGTGATGAATAATGACATTGGATAGCACAGATGCCAAGTTATGGTAAGTACATAAATATCTGATGCTGTCTGTGTCATTATTCATCACAGATGAGTCAGAGTCCCCAGCTCCTATGTATCCTGGGTGGCCTCAAGAAAGAATATGCTGGAGCATGGAGTAACCAAAGGAAACCCTGTTCCTAGACACCAAATCTAATTTATAATGTAAAATGAAACTATGTGGATTAGACCAAGTCGCAGCAACACAAATTTTATCAATGGAAAGTCTAGCCTAGAAGGCTGATGATGTAGCAACAGACCTAGTAGAATGAGCCTTAACTTGACTGGGTAACTCTAAATGCCTACTAGCATAAATGAAAGAAATATAACTAACTAGCAATCCACCTGTAAATAGTCACTGCCTGGCCCCTCCTGTTTTGAGAGAAGGCCACAAAGAAATGGTCCAACTTCCTAAATTCCTCAGTCCTCTTTAAATAAAAACCTAATTGCCTGTGAAGTCTAAACAATGCAAAATATATTTACCCTTATTATAATAATTAGGGAAAAAAACAGGTAGTTGAATTGATTGATATTAGCTTCCGAAGCCACTTTAGAAGAAAGGAAGAATTTGTTCTACGGGACACCCTGTCCTTATGAATGATCATGAATGGATGATTAATGTACAGAGCCTGAAGTTCCGAGACAGTCTTGGCAGAAGTAATGGCCACTAAAAATGCTGTTTTCCAGGAAAGTAATTTAGTATCACATGAACCAGTCGGTTCAAAAGGTTTTTGCATCAGGGACTGAAGCACCAAGGTCAAATCCCATGGCAGGGATGGATCCTTAACAGGAAGCTTAAGAAGAAATACTCTTTTCAGAAAGAATGTGCACAATCTGGAAAAAAAGGTAGGCTCACCATTAATATGGAAATTAGATATGGCAGCCAACTGTAGCTTAATGGTAGAAAAACTCACCACAGCCTGAAAAAGAGAAGTCAAAAAGAGCAACATATCAGAGATACACTCTGAAAAAGGATCCAGATTTCATTGTTTGGCCCAAATGGTAAACCTAGTCCATTTACTTCTTCAAAGACAGTTTTTGAGAAGCCAAAATAATGTCCCTCACCGGGCAAGGAAACCTGGACTATGAAAGGATTACTGGAACTGAAGAAACCATGCAGTTAGATGAAGGGTCCAGAGATTGGGAAGTGGAAGCCCCCACGGATGGGAAACGAGATCTGGAGAAGGATTTAATATCCAAGGAAGATACTTCAGATGAGATCTCAGGAAGGAGAACCATGCCTGACGAGGCCAGAAAGGTGCAATGAGGATGAGAGGAGTCTTCAGGCGACAAGCTTTTTGAAGGACTTTGGGTGTCAAAGGAATGGTAGGGTAAGCATAGAGGAGACCCAGAGGCCAATTATGAACTAGAGCATCCCTGGGTGACTCCCTTGCTGGGAGGATCAGTGCAAAGTAATTGCTGCATTTGGGAGACAAAAAGATCACAACAGGGCTGACCCCAATGGTTGAAAATGTGTCTCACCACTGGATTTAGGGACCGCTAGTGAGGACTCAAGATGGACCTGCTGAGTCTGTCGGCCAACACATTTGAACTCCCAGGAATGTGAGTTGCAAGGAGAAAATGCCTGGAAGACATTCCCCCATTCCCATACTCTCATGACATCTCTGCACAAAGGATAAGACTGTGTTCCCCCCCTTGCTTGTTAATATACCGAACAGTAGCCATGTTGTCCGTCTGAAATGCTATGGTCCCCAGAGGGAGGCATTCCTGAAAGGCTTGCAACAATAGAATGAATGCTCTCATTTCCAGGACATTTATGTGTGAATTGGTTTCTGTGGAGGACCATCTGCCTTGAACTGTCCTGCCCTGAAAATGCCCCACCCCAACAGGGAGGTATCCGTGGTCACTGTGACCTTGGGCGGGGGAAGACAAAATGGCCTGCCTAGAAATAGATCCTGAGACTGAAGCCACCAAGTAAGATGATTCCTTCAAACCTGGGTCAACTTCATGGTCATAGACATGGGTTGAGGCACTATGGACCATTGGACTGCCAGGGTCCATTGCATAATCCGCTTGTGATACCTGACAAGATGGACTAACTGAACTGCAGCCACCACTGAGTCTAAAGTTTGGAGGATCAAGTGAGCCGATTGTAATGACAGATCCAGCAAGTGACAGACCTGATCTTGAATTAGCTGCACCCTGCAGGGAGTCAGTGCTGTTGTCTCTGATACCATGTCCAGTTAGACCCCAATGAACTCCAGATTTTGGCTCGGAACTAGAAAGGATGTGGGAAGATTCACCACGATACCTAGAGACTGGAAAAGACTGAGGACATATCTGGTGGCCAGAGATAGCCGATGCCTTGTGGGAGCCATGAGAAGCCAATCATCCAGGTATGGAAAAACCTGGAAACCTTGCAGCCGGAGATGAGCCACCACCACTGCCATACATTTGGTAAACACCCAGGGGGCTGTGGTGAGTCCAAAGGGCAGGGTTCTGAACTGGTAATGATTGGCCCCCAAACAAAAGCATAAATGTCTACTGGGGCATCTGTAGATCTTTATATGATAGTACGCGTCCTTGAGATCCACTGAGCACATACAATTGTCCTTGCACAGCAGAGGCAAAATGGACTGAAGAGTGACCATCCAGAACTTGGACTTTCTGACAGATAGATTTAACTCGCTGATGTCCAAAATCGGATGCAGGTCCCCGGTCTTGTCTGGCACCAAAAAGAAGCGAGAGTAAGTTTCAGACCCTCGTTCTCCTGTTGGGACCTCTTGAATGGCTCTTTTTCAAAGAAGGTCATGAACCTCAAGATAGGCCAACTCCTTTTGGCTGGGGGGAACATCCAGGAGAAATCTTCGACTTGGAGGGGGCTGAGAAAAGGGAATGCAGTATCTCCTGGAAATAATTTTTAGCACCCACTGATCAGAGGTGAGACTTGTCCAGGCTAGTGGGTGAAGGGAGAGTTGACCCCCTACAGCTGCCAGGGCAGGACAGCCAGGCACCATCTCAAGAATGCTGAAAAAGCTTCTCCAAGAAGGGTTCCTGGGGAGCCCTGGTTCTGCAAACCCCCTCCGCTCCTGGGGTGGCATCTGCCATTGAATCTCCTGCCCCAGCTTGAGGAACGGATTCCTGGGGGAGCATCCTGAAAGGAAGTCAGTCATCCGGAACCAAAGTTTCTTATTTCCTCTCTGGGTCTTAGAAACTGCTGGGGAGTAGAAAACTTGATCCCTACCACAGAAAGGGTCTTGCCTTCCTGCTTGCTGTGGGGTTAAGGTATTCTTAACAGACAGTTCAAACAAGACAGATGCCTTAAAGAGTTCTGCAAACCCACAAAGACAAAGCCAGGCATGCAGTTGAACAGCAATGCCAGTGCCTGCCGCTTGAGAGGTGGCCTTCACAGTATTGAGAGACCAGTTTGAGATTCTCTAGAGGCAACAACTCTGACAGGGAAGTGGTAAGCTCTGAAACCAAATCCCTCTGAAGCCAGGTAAAATGGGCCAAGTAATTAGTTGCTCTCAGTCCAAAGGTAGCTGAGGCAAACACACGCTTTCTGAAACGATTGCCTGCGACTCCCTGTTCGGGGGGTGGACAGAGGAGCATTGCTCAGCTAGCTCCTTCTTAGTAGCAGCGGCCATCATGATGGCATTGACGGGGACATCTTTGCTACAAAATGTTCTATCCTTGGGAGGACTGAGGAATTTGTCAGCTTTTTTTGGGCACAAGTTCCACTGTGACCGGCTCATTCCAAGCCCAGCTGGCGATAGGGTCCACAAGCTCATCAGCAGGGGGGGGAACCCAGGTAGAAGATGGGCCCATCCCAAAGGCCTTCAGGAGCATGGATTCCTCCGAAGATAGGGTTGGGGAAGACCAACTGCCTCTTTGCTTGAGAACTTCCAGGATGTCCATGAAGGACACTTCCTCAGGTGGAAGTCTTGGGGACCCATCTCCCTTCTCAAAATCCATATCCTCAGTTAAGGGACTTTCTGGGGGAGTCCAAGTGCCGCCTCTTACATGTTCTCTTCCGAGGGGGTTCCTCCATGGTGGGCTCAGGGGAGGACTCAGAAGTGACGGTTACACCAAGTGGGGTAATGCCCACCTGAAGGCACTAACAGAAGGTCTGACCCTGGAAGGATTAGGTTCATAGGTTGGTACTAGGCTATCAGCCTTAGGGCCTATACAAGCCTAGCCATAACAATTCCCTGGCTATTTCTTCCCACAATATTTACTTCCCTGGACCCCTGTCTAGCAGGGTGACTGACATGATCCCCAGGGTGAATTTCCTTTCTCCCATCCAATCGTCAAGGTTCGTTTTGAAGTGGGCCAAAGAGGCACTCTGCTAGACATGTATGGGCAATCTATTCCAGAGTCTGGGGAGTCTCTGGGTCGGGAACCTATCCCTCCAGCATGTTTTTTTTATTGTGATGACGAGGTTTAGATCCCTGGCGCGTGTGGCTCAGAGGGATTGGGATTTCTTTAAGTGTAGCATGTCCAACAGCTCTGGGTTTATAGGTTCATAGGTTCATACTAGGCTATCTGCCCAAGGGCATTTATAAGCCTAGCCCACAGTTATGTGGCTTTCGCCACCCCTTTAGTTTGAATAAAAACTATGCCTATCATTTTTCTGTGCCTCTGTCAAGCAGTGACACTGAAGTAATCCCTGGGGTATATCTGCGATCTCCCATCCATTGGTCAAGATTCCTCTTGAACAAGGCCAGCGAGGTGCTCTGCCTCACATGTACCGGGATTTTGTTCCACAGCATAGGGAGTCTCTGGGTGATGAATCTGTCCCTCCAGCACGTTCTATTTATAACCGTGTCAAGGTTTAAGTCTCCCGCCCTTGTGGTTCTGAGGATCTAGATTTTTTGAGGTGAAGCATATTCATCAAATCTGGGTTTGACATGGCCTTGTATGTCAGGCACAGGTCACCTCTGAGCAAGCGGTATGAGACTGGATAGAGCTGGAGTTCTTTCAGTCGGGCAGCATAAGACATATTTTTGACACCCTTTATCCTTTTGGTGAGGAACTTTTGGGGCCTTTCAAGCTGCAGCAGGTGTCTGGTCAGATACATTCCGAACGGGGCATTGTACTCAATCATAGGTCTAATGAGTGATGAGTACAGGGGACGATGACCTCCCTTGATCTAGATGTGAATCCCTTCATGATCAGGTGGGCGATATAGAAGGTTTTCCTAACTACTTTAGCAACATGAGTGTCAAACGAAGGCTACTGTCAACTTGGGTCCCCAGATCCCTGATGACTTTTCTGTGCTCAGTGGATTGCCACCTATATGGTAGCTAGGTAACCTTGTTTTTCCCGAAGGGTATGACTATGCATTTTTGGCGTTTAACTTCAGGCCATGGCTCTGGCACCAGTTATCCGTTTCTGTGAGGCGCTTCTCGAGGCTATCTCTCTCTGATGTCTTTTCGACTATGCCCGGCAGTTTGCAGTCATCTGAAAACTTTGTCAGCCATAACCCTCCTGTGTTTGCTTGTACTTCAGAAAAGTAGATGCCGAACAAGAGTGGACCCAGGACTGAGCCCTGTGGGACACCACTTGTGACAGGCTTTGAGTCTGACATGGCTCCAGCAACTCTGACCCTGTGGGTTCTGTCACTTAGCCAGTTTGCAACCCATCTTGTGATGTATGGGTTTACATTCAAGCTGATGAGTTTTTCGATGATACCTGAGTGGGGTATTGTGTCGAAGGCCTTTGCCAGGTCGAGGTAGGCTGTATGGACTGCCTTTCCCTCATCAATGGCCTTGGTGACTGTCTCGAAAAAGTCAACCAAGTTTAAGAGGCAGGATCTGCCTTTGACAAAGCCAAACTGGGTTGGAACCAAAGTCTGCAAGTTCCCTATGTTCCATTATGATCCTCTCCATGGCTTTGCAGATAAGGCTTGTCAAGCTAATGGGGCGGTAATTTCCAGGGTCTGTGGGGGCACCGCCCTTATGAAGTGGGACCACAGTCGCCGTGCGCCACTCCTTGGGTATCCTGAAGTGAGGCTAAGATTAAACAGCTGTCCTAACTGTGGGTTTAATTCCTCGTTGAGTTCATGAAGCACACAGCCGGGGACACCATCCGGTCCCATGGATGCTGTGTTTTTTGCCTTAGTGAGGGCAGTTCTCACCTGGGCGTTGGAGATGTTTGGGGGCTACAATCCTCTGGAATAGATATCTCTCCTTTTGGGGGAGGGGGAGAAGTTTGCACGAACCTGTCAGCCAGTATGTTAGCAATGTGTGTAGGTTCAGTAATTTTCACATCATTTTGAACTAATTCTGAGCATATCTGGGAGTTTCCTCCTAGGTTTCTAACATAGCTAAAGAAGGCCTTATGATTGTCTTTAGAGTCCTTGGCGATTTTTCTCTCAAAATTTGCCTTGGATGATTTTATGAGAGCTCTTAGTTTTTACTTATAATGATCAAAGGTGTCTTACCTTTCAAGGATTTTGCTCTATCTTGTAGTAGCTTCCTCCTTTTGTTGTAGAGCTTGTTTATGGCTGGGGTCCACCAGACTGGACGCTTGCCTTTGGTACAGAGAGTCTTAGTTTTGTTTGGGATTGCCTGATCCATGCAGTCCTGTAGGTGCTGGTAGAAGGCATTTGTAAGTGATTCAGCGGTTTGAGTAATGTTTACCACTGGCTCAGGGGCCTTAAAGGAGACCACACTAGTTTTTAGAAGTATGAAATCGGCTTTTGAGAAGTTTTTCACTGTGGTCTTTTTGTTTCAGGTGGGGGCGGGATGAGGACCTCCAGCGAGATTAGTTTATGATCTGATCTCACCAGTGAGGGGTATACTTCCGGTGTTGAACATTTTGATCCCATGTTCGTGATGATGAGATCAAGTATGTTTTCTCCTCTTGTGGGGATGGTGACTAGTTGTTCCATGGCATTTGAGTTTATGAACTCCAGGAATCTTTGGGTTAGAGTGTTCGGGCTTGAGTAGTGTTCCCAGTCTATATTAGGGTAGTTGAAGTCACCTAGTATGATGGTGTTTGGAGATACATTTATGCCCTCCAATGTTTTCAGGAAGGCCATGTGAGGTTCCTGAGTTTGAGAGGGTGGCCTGTAACATGCTACAAATTGCAGAGCAGTCTTGCCTATGGTTAATTGCACCTGGATGGTCTCCGATGCATCGTCGTTGCCACCTACCTTGAGGTGTGGGTGTCCTTTATGAATATGGACACCCCCCTGCTATGTTGGTGTTGTCCGGATTTAGGGGCGCGAACGCATGATATGAGGTGAAACCTGTTAGTGCTGGGGTGCTCTCAGGAGCCTTGAACCAGGTTTCTGTCACAGCACAGACATCGATGTTCTCCATATTGAGAAGGGCCTCGATTGCGTGCATCTTGAGAGTGAGACTTCTGGCATTGAGCAGCATTACCCTTAGTTTTTTCCTTTTGGTGTTCTAGGGTGGTAGGTTTAGAATTTGAGCCTTGCCTAAAAAGGCACTATGGGGTGGCAAGAGCCTTTGCCAATATCCGGAAGCCCAGGGGTGACAGGTGCAAGCCGTCCCTTGTGAAGCAGCGTGGCTTGTCCAGCATGTCATCCCAGGCAGACAGACATTGGATCTACTTTGAATGACACCAGAATTTAAGCCAATTATTAAAGCTGATCATCTTATCACTGTATTGTGGCATCATTCTAGGTGAAGGTAGGATACTGCTCAAGGTCAGGGTCATACCTGCCTGGGCTACATAATCAGAGAGCTCCTCGATGTCCCTTTTCATGTAGTCCAAGGAGGTACGTCTCAGGTCGTTGACACCAGCGTGGACAATGACTGAGTCGTACTTGTACCTGCTGTTGAGAGACCTGAGTGCTTGCGTTATGTGGCGGATTCTAGCGCCCGACAGGCAGCTTACTGTGACCTTCTCCTTACTCAGTCTGGTGAGCGGGACGTCAGTGTGTCTGACTATGGAATCACTAATGACAAGTGTGTCTGGCATTTTGTTTGGCCTTAAGGGCTGTGACTGTTTGACACTCTGACTGTGTGGTCTATGTGTTGCATGTGTTGGGTCGTGAGGTGGTAGTTGTTTGGGTGTCTGCTTTGGTGGCCTCTGCTGTTTTGGTAAATTTTTGATCAGAGCCTCCGAGTATGTCTTTGTGTGAGTATGTGTATGATTTGAAGTTGTGATGGTACCATGTGTGACTGGGTATGTATTGTGTGTGGTTACCTTCTCCTCCTGTCTGGTCTTGCCAGTCCTATGTTGAGAGAGCTCAGCCTCCAGTTTGGCGTATAGTTGCATCTCTCGCATGTATTTGTGTTTTGTGGGAGGAGGAGAGGATTGTCTGTGTACATGAGGCAACTGTAACATTGCCTCAATATTCCCAGGTTCACCAGTTGAGCTGGAGAGGACACTAGCAACTGATCCCTCGACATACTAGAAGTAGTAGATAAAGAGACTTTCAACGGACTCCGCCGGAAGTGGGTTTTAGGCTGGTGGGGTACTATCTATAATAAGAGTGCTTTATCAAGGTGCAAGTACTGTAGGAGTAAGTGCTAGGCTTTACAGATAGAGAATAGTCTACTTGGGAATCAAGTAGAGATGAACTTTTCAGTTATAGGATATGCTGGTTAGATCAGCAGTACAGCTCGAGGAAGGTAGTTCTAAGGGAAAATTTGAAGAGTGGAATTTAGATGGCCCGAATAGTTAACCTTGTTTAACCGCCGCTGCTCTTGTGTGCAACAGTGGCAACTCCGCGCTAACGCGCGTTTAGCGTGTTTTATAGCAGGGGGCTGAAGGGAGCTAGGAATTGGCCTAAAACGACCAATGGACTACTAGTTTCTGGCTGAAACTTCACCAAATCAGACAGAAAGGCCGCTCAGTGCCTCCCACTCCCACTGGTAAGCAAAGAAACTTCCCTCCTCCCTAATAAGGCAATGGATCAGTAACAGGAACTATAAACAAAGCCCAGGGATCAGCAACTCTGAAACTGGACTACTCTAGTTCAGTAAGGCGGGAAAACAAGAGATTTTTTTGTTTTATTACAGAGATAAGGAAAAAAACAGACAGTAAATTCTATAAATGCTGTAAATCGGCTAGCGCACTTTAGTGTGTAGCCTACAGAAACAATTTGCAACAAGTTTGACATGTCCTTGTATGTTAAGCAGAGATCGCCTCGGAGTAGGCGATATGCGACAAGAGTATAGCTGGAGTTTTTTAAGGCGGTCAAGCGTAGGGCATCTGCTTTAGGCCTGTGATTCTTTTAGTGAGGTATTTCTGCGGCCTTTCCAGTTGTTGCAGATGTCTTGAGAGGTACATACCAAACGGGGCATTGTATTTTATAATGGCAAAAGTAAATTAAGGCACCAAAGTTACACACTGGAAATCAGTCACTGTACTTTATTGCAGAAGACAAACGGTAAGTGCTTTCACAACTTAATGTCGCTTCATCAGACTGGTCTGATGAAGCAACATTAAGTTGGGAAAGTGCTTACCGTTTGTCTTCCACAAGTACAGTGACTGATTTCCAGTGTGTAACTTTGGTGCCTTAATTTACTTTTGCTGTTGTTGTGTGTTTTGGGCACCTCAGTGTACCTGCAGCCATTTGGTTTTTGCATCTTCAGTATTTTATAATGGGTCTAATGAGGGATGAGTACAGTGGGACAATGACCTCCTTTTTTCTGGATGAAAAGCCCTTAGTGATGAGGTGTGCCACATAGAAGGATTTCCTGACTGTTGTGGCGATGTGGTTAACGAAGGTGAGACCACTGTCCACCTGTGTCCCCAAGTCTCTTATCACACTTTTGGTGTTTAGTGTACTGCCAACTATACGGTAAATCATGGATACCTGTTTTTCCCCAAAGGGGATAACTATACATTTCTTGGCATTGAGCTTGAGCCCATGGCTCTGGCACCAAGCATCTGTTTCTGTAAGGCACTTTTGTAGAGTATCCGCATCATTTGGGGATTCAATAACGGTTCCCAGTTTGCAGTCATCTGCCAACTTTGTTAGCCAGAGTCCCTTAGTGTTGGCCTGTACTTCAGAGAAGTAGATGCCAAACAAGAGCGGTCCCAGGACTGAACCCTGAGGTACTCCACTTGTCTGGAGCTGGATTTGGAGTTGGCTACTTTTACAGTGTGAGTTCTATCAGTAAGCCAGTTAGTAACCCACTGGGTAACGTAAAAATTAATGCCCCACTTAGTAAGTTTATCTATGATTCCAGAGTGGGGGATGGTGTCAAAGGCCTTGGCAAGGTCTAGATAGGCTGTGTGGATCACCTTACCCTTGTCCATGGCTCTGGAGACTGATTCGAAGAAGTGAATTGGGTTCAGAAGACAAGATCGGCCCTTTACGAACCCAAACTGGGTGGGGTCCAGTGTTTGAAGGTTGCCAATATCTTTGTTTATAAGTTCCATGATAATACGCTCCATGGCCTTGCAGATAAAGCTCGTCAGACTGATGGGACGGTAGTTCCCAGGATCCAAGGTGGATCCCCCCTTGTGGAATGGGATAACTGTAGCTCTGCACCACTCAGTGGGCACAAAACCTGAGGTGAGGCTAAGATTAAACATGACACGTAGGTGAGGTGCCAGCTTGTATTGTAGTGCATGTAGTACACAGCCCGGGATGTCATCTGGTCCCATGGATGCTGTATTCTTAGCTTTGGAGAGTGCGTTTTTTACCTGTGTGGCCGTTATTACTGTAATTTGGCAATCTTCCGGTATTGAGATGGGGCCATTTAAGGGGTGAGAGGGGGGGTGAAGTTGGCACTGAATCGATCTGCCAGGATATTGGCAATATCCTTGGGATCAGTATATTTAATGCCATTCCCAAACCCACCCCCAGGGAACTTGCACTGACTTTGCGGAGATGAGGCACAGACTGGTCCAAAGCCATCAGAAAATACAGTTGTGTACACTTACCATAAATGTAGATGCTCAAGTGTATTCACTATTGCAGTCATCACCTGTGGGTTATCCCTGCTGTGATAGCCCTCGGCCGTCTCAAATACCAGAGTCAATGTTTTTCTGCATCGGCTGCTGTCGCCAGTAGTCTGACGTTAGGTCATCAGTGCTATAAAGCAAAGCAGCTAACACCATTACATCAATTTGTCTTGCCCAAACTCGTTTGAAGCACAAGGAAATATTGTAAAGTGGTCCTGGTGGCAAAAAGCCACCACGGAAAGCTTATACCCCCCTAGGGAAAGAGGATATAAGGGGGAAGGAGGGAGGGAAACCTGGACTGCAACAGTGAATACACTCGAACTTCTACATTTATGGTAAGTATACACAACTGCACTATGTTCTTCATGTTTCACTGTTGCAGTCATCACATGTGGGAGCATTCCCAAAGCTGAGAAGAGGGGTGGCAGGATTAGTTAGAGCCCTAGGCATGGGTCAGCAAGCCCTGCAGAACTGCAGAGGCAAACCCTGCCCTAGCCTTAGAGAAAAGAGGTAGGTGGTAATGCTTTGTAAAGGTATGGACAGAGGTCCAGGTGGCACCTTCCAAGATGACCCTGGTGGGAGCTCCTCTGAGGAATGCTGTGGAAGTGGAGGCTGCCCTAGTGGAATGGGTATGAACAGACTTAGGGGGTGGTTTCCCATGTAGTCTGTAGAGGAAATAGATACAGTGCGATATCCATTTGGAAATGGTTTGCTTGGAAATGGGCTTCCCCTCTGCCCCTGGGGCAAAGCCGACACAAAGCTGGTCTGTTTTTCTGAAGGGTTTAGTACAGTCCAGGTAGAATCGGAGTTGCCTGTGCACGTCTAGTGAGCGCAGAATTCTTTCCCCCTTGTTTTGAGGGTTAGGAAAGAAGGTGGGTAGATGTATGGCCTGGTTAAGGGTCACATCAGATACCACCTTGGGCATAAAGGAGGGGTTAGTCCTCAGGGAGACCCTGTCTGCATGGAAAATGATGAAGGGCTCAACGGCCATGAGTAGCTGAAGTTCTGAAACACTTCTGGCTGAGGTGATAGCTAGTAGGAAATTAGTCTTCCAGGAGAGGCATTTCAATTCTGCTGAAGCAGCAGGTTCAAATGGTGGTAAGGTTACTTTTTCTAAAACATAATTCGGGTCCCAGGCTGGCATGGGTGGCCTGTTGGGAAGTCTAATATTAGAAGCCCCTCTGAGGGATTGTTTAATCAAAGGATGTGAGGAGAGGCTGGTCTGTTTCGAAATGAGCTGAAATGGCTGACACATGGATTTTAATAGAAGAGAAGGAGAGGCCACTACTGAGTAACTCGGCTAGGTGGTCCAGGATAAGAAGGATGGAAGGTTGTGAGGTACTGCCCTCTCTGGACTGGCTCCAGGAGCAGAATCCTTTCCACATCCCTGTGTAAGATTTTCTGGTGCTGGGCCTTCTGGCCTCTGTGATAATGTCTAGGACCTGTTTGCTTAACAGGGACCCCTTGTTTGCTTTTAAAGTATTAGCCATGCTGACAGTTTGAGAGTTTGCAAGAATGGGTGCAGCATCCCCCCCCCCCCCGGGGTCAAGAGGTCTGAGATCAGGGGAAGCTGCCTGGGAGGCTGAAGTGTCAGGCTGCGCAGTAAGGGGTACCAATGCTGTCTGGGCCAATCTGGAGCAATGAAGATGGCCTTTGGTCTCACCTCCCTTATCTTGATAATTACCTTAGGAATAAGAGACAGAGGAGGGAATGCGTACACAAAGAGGGAGTTCCAGGGGAGGGTCATGGCATCCACCTTCCATGCTAGGTGGTGATACTCCCTGGTACAGAACTTTTTTTTTTTTAGCTGGTGGTTGAGGTGCAAAGCAGAGAGATCCACCTCCAGAGTTCGCCACTCCTGAATGACTTGCAAAATTTTTTTTCTGTGGAGCTGCCATTCATGGGGGTCCAGTAAATTTCTGCTTAGGTGGTCTGCCAGGGTGTTGTTGATCCCTGGTAGGTATTGGGCAATTAAGTGTAATCCCATGGAGGAGGCTGTCAGACAGAGGTTCATGGCTAGCCTGCACAGAGGGTAAGATTGGGTCCCTCCCTGTTTGTTGATGTACCACATTAGTGTGGTGTTGTCTGTTTTGATAGGGAGAACCCCTGGCATGAGATGGGGTTTGAAGGATGTTAGAGCCTTTTGTACTGCCATCATTTCCTTCTGGTTGATGTGTAAGGGAAGGTGCTGGGCATCCCAAAGACCTTGGGTGCACCTGCCTAAGTGAGTGCTCCAAACAATGTCTGAGGTGTTGGTGGTGATGGTCTGGGCAGTAGGGCAGAGGATGAAGGGAAGACCCTTGTTCTTGGCACAGGCCCCTGCCCACCAGAGAAATTTGGCCCTTATACAGGGGATCAGAGGGAGAGAGGTCTCTAGAGGCTGAGACTGTTGACACCAAAGGTTCTTTAGATACCATTGAAATTTCCTCATATGAACCCTGGCCAGAGGAATCAGAAGGATGCAAGATTCCATGTACCCCAAAGCTTGCAGGAACTTCCTCGCAGTGAGGTGACTTCTGGAAGCCAGCTGGGTAAAATGGAGGCAGGAAGCTCTACTTTTCTGGGGATAGAAAGGGCATCTGGGATGCTGTGTCCAGCAGTGCTCCCAAGAAAATTATCTTCCTGGAGGGTGTTTGCTTTGATTTCTTCTCGTTGACGGTGAACCCTAGGGAAGTTAGGAGGGTTTTGAAAAAGAGAAGGTCCTGGAGCAGCTTTTCTTTGCACTCTGCCTGGATGAGGCAGTCATCCAGATAAGAGTAAATCTGTATATTTCTCTGTCTGCAAAATGCTATGGCCAGGGCTAAGCATTTGGTGAATACTCAAGGTGCAGTAGATAAGCCAAAGGGTAGCGCAGAGAACTGAAAGTGATGTCAGCCTGCTCTGAAGTGCAGGAATTTCCTGCAGGATTCCCTTATGGGGAAGCGGAGGTAGGCATCTTTTAGGTCTAGTTTCACTAGCCAGGCATTTTTTGTCAGCATAGGCAGCAGCTGCTGCAAAGTTAGCATTTTAAATTTGGCGACCACCAGGGAGGTGTTCAGAATGGATAGATCCAGGATGGGGTGCCAACTGACCTCTTTTCTGGGAACAAGGAATAGTCTGGGAAAAAAAAGCCTCTGTCTGTTTGATCTGAGGGGACAGGTTCTACTGCCCCCTGGGATGAGAGTTTGTTCCTGTTTCAATGCCTCTGCCCACTGATTTGGATGCAAGTCTGGGTACCCTCTTGGAATTGGGAGTTCAATGAAAGAGAATTTGTATCCCTAAAAAATTATCTTTAAGACCCATTGGTCCTTTGTTACAGAAAACCAATTTTATTTGCAGAGGGAGAGCCTTTCCTCCTAGCTTTTGGTGAGTGAAAGGAGGGCAAAGGGGGGAGAGGGAGTCATTGAGAGTTTTTGCCACAGAAGGGTGACTTAGAACTCCCTGCCTTTGGGGCATAAGTGGTTCACTGTTTGGTTCTCTGCTACCCCTGGAATAGGGGCTTGGGTGGTCTGTCCCTGCGGGGCTTACCTTGGCCCTGTCTGCTAGGTGCAGGGAAGGACCAGTGCTTAGAGGGAAAGTTCCTGTTGAACCTGGGAGGTTGAACCTGAAAAAAATCTTTTACTGTTTGCATAGATTTTGTTTTGTCTTCCATCATTTTAAGCACCTCTTCTGCTTTTGCTCCAAACTAGCGGTCCTTATCCAGGGATGCATCAATTAGTTTAGACTTGTCATGATAGGAAGAGGTTGTTCCTTCAACCATGCATGTCTCCTAATGACAGATCCTGACACTGTTGCCCTGCTTGAGGCTTCTAGGGCATCATACTCACAGTATAAGGAGTGTTTGGCCACTTGACAAGTAGAGTGCAGTTAATCTGCTCTTTTGAATTGGCACAGTCAGGAAAGGTTGAAATCTTTAGTTTTAATACTTCCAAAGTGTGTTGTTGATATTTTAACATATGGAAGTGACAGTTGAGTGCTCCGATAGCTAAGGTTGCAGAGGTGTATACTTTTTTACCCCATCGGTCCAGAGCTCTGGAATCCTTGTCAAAAGGAATAGGATTCTTGGCAGAACTAGTCCTGGCTCCTTTAGGTCCCTATGCAATGACTTCTTGGTCTGCAGCAGGGTTTCTGTACAGGTATTTGTAAGAATCCAGTACTCTGTAATACCAGTCATCCTAACTGGGAGCAGGTGGGAGGACGTCAGGGGCTAAGCTGTATTCATGGAAAACATCATCCACCTCTTCTAAAATAGGGGGGTGGCCAGGGGTCTGTGCTGGGGCAGGTCCAGAAACTCAAAGTCTTTTCTTACTGGGAGAAATCCTGAGATTTCCATTAGAAATGTTCCCTGAGTGTGTGAAGGGTTTCTCCAAAGGAAAGGTCTTCTCGTGGGGAGGCAGAATGAATGGATTCCTCTGCATCTGAATTCTCATAAGCAGTCAGAGGTTGTTGTTCCTCTTCAAAATCTGAATAATCAGATTCCTCAGAATCCTGGTCTGTCATAATTTCCAGAGAAGGGTGTCTTTTCCTTTTAGAAGTTGTGGCCTGACTACCCTGATAAGGGAGATGAGATCCTCTGCATTTTAAGCATTTGTGCTTGGGGTGGTGGAGCAGGAGCAAGATGGTGGCTAGAGGCAGATTTTCTAGGAATGGTCTGGCTTCTAGGCCTAAGAGTATCCATCGGTCTGAGAAAAATGGTAGTTGGATGAAAAGATGTCTGTTTCTGTCTAGATTCGATAGTGCGAGAGGCCTCCTCGGAAGCTGTTGCCTGTGTCGTGGCTCCAGACCCAACCGAGGCAGAGACAGCCAAAGACTCTGAAGACTAAGAAGATTTCTATGGCATACTAGACTATGAAAGGGTCTCGGTAGAGGCCTGCATAGATATCGAATCCGGCATCAGGGGCTGTGAAAGTGCCTCATTGAATTCCAGAGAACTGATGACCTGCTTAGCGGTAGATTCGTCGGAAGGCTTAGCCTTGTGTGGTCTGTCTCTATCTTTATCTCTGCATTTTTTTCAGAATATCCATGGATTGTTGGCTGACAGACGCCATTTCAGAATGCGAAGATGGAAGACGAAAATACCGGTCTACAATAAGAGCTCTACAATGAATGGTTCTTGTGTTAAAGAGGGCCCAGAACCAGCAACAGGGGATGTCTTGGTCTGGGCCTAAACAAGTAATGCAGTATGAATGAAGTCTCGTTATGGGATCTGCTTTCCACAGGTGAGAAAATTAACTTTTTTGGACATCAGTTAGTGCAAGAAAAAAGATCCCCAACGGGGTACTTAGCTTTAGAAGTTTTCACATGAAATTCAAACTCTGTAGCGAGCGAGCGACCGTCACTCTTGTGAACTGCTTCTGTTACGAGTTCCACCGAAAGAAAGACTGATGTAATGGCGTCGGCTGCCTTGCTTTATAGCACTGATAACCTGATGTCAGACTACAGGCGACAGCAGCTGATGCAAAAAAACATTCACTCTGGTATTCGGGCTGGCCCAGGGCTACCACAGCAGTGATAACTCACAGGGGATGACTGCAACAGTGAAACACGAAGAACATCGGAGCCAGCCAAGGACCTTGACAGTGTCAAGAAGGGGGGGAGGGGATACCAGAGACTGTCGGCCTCTCGCTAGAAATCTTCTGGTCCTGACATTCCAAAACCGCATGGATTGGAAGAGGAGAGTGGGGTCCTGCAGATGGGGAGGGTCCCTAAGCTAACTGGGCCAGGGACAGCAGCAAGCCCAACTTGATTAGGGCCTCGAGGAGACTCCTCATCATCCTATCCATATCAGAGAGAAGGAGACTTCTGGAGCATCTGGACAAAGCTAACGAGTGGTCAGATCTAGCTGGAAATCCGACATTGGAGCCCATCGCCCTATGGTCCCGAGAAGGGGATCTGCTCCTACAAGTCAGATCTGATTTTCTAGACAATCAAGATGGAGAACTCTCAATAATAATGGGATCCAACAGAACTGTTGGGTCTGAAAGTCTAGTATGATCCAAAGTTTTAGAAAGCATGCCAGATGGATCCGACAAACTGGTTGGATCTGGGAACAGCTTGCGCCTACTCAGATCCGAAGCCCTCCACTCCACCGAGGCCTGGATCAGAGGGTTTGATCCAAAACTCTCTGAGCGGTGGATCTCGAGCCGAAGCCAAAGAGGCTGGGCTTGGATCTGGGGATCTGCGATCCAAGAGTCTAGGCTTTTTAGAAACAGACAAATAAGAAGACCCCCCCGGACGGAGGGGGAAGCCTCTTCTGTGGTTCCTGAGAGGACTTGGAGGGAGAGTCCGAGGACAGAGGACCATCCTGAGAGAAACCCTTCAACAACGGCTTGTTGTGGTGCTCCATGATGGCCCTGGGCTGGAATGCGGCACAAATGTCGCATTCAACCTCAGGTGCGCTGACCCCAAGCAATATAGACACTCCTCATGCGAGTTGGAACATGGCATCTTCCAACTGCGTAAGGAACATGTTTTAAAATTGGAGGCTTTCTCAGCCATGTCGAGACAACCACACACAACACACCTAAGCTAAAGAAAATCTAACCATGAAAAACAAAACAAAAGGATAAAGACTTCATTTTTTTTTTTTTACTACCCTAAAGGAAAAAGGGCAGGAAATGGCTGACACCGAAAAGAAAAAGGGGGGATCTCAACTACATTAAAGTATTTAGCAACTGGAAGGAGATGTAAAAATAACTACCAATAAAGATATATGGATATAACTTATAAAAGGTAACCAAAAGGTAACAACACCCCAAGAAAGTAATCACTTATCTGCTATGAGACAGCCAGAGTCTGGATCACGTCCGAAGCATTTCAGTAGCAAACGAGATCTGAGGGATAGAAAGTAGCAAGAGACTATGGTAGGGGAGGAACTTGCGCTCTGCATCTGGCTCAGATCCGAGGTCAGATCCAAGACCCATCTGTGATGAATAATGACATGGATAGCATGAAAACGGGCACTCTGGGCCCAGTGGATTTCCAATGTAATCCAACTGGAAATAAATAAATAAATAAAAATTAGATCTCATTGTTTCTGTTAACGTATTTTTTACAGCAGTCTGCACTCCCAAACACCCTACTACTCCGTATCTTAGAGATCAGTGAATTCTCCAAGATAACTGCAATCTTTATCTTTATATGCAAAACAAACAGCACTCTCATTTACAACTGCACATCAGTGTGTGATCACAAATTAGTTGCAACTAAGCCTGGCACCTAGGCAGACCACCTAGAATATGGCAAGTAGAGAGGTCAGTGGTCATCAAAAGGCAATCTTCTACTATGGCAATAGATCATTTAGCATAATGCAGGCAAGTCCTAGCTTTACACATCGCTATATTAATCAACATGGCTTAAGCACCTGAGTAACCTAATTTGATGCTGCAAAAATAGAGCTACCATAGATGACCTTTGCCTTGGGAGTAACTGTAGACTGTACCATAAACAAGTATGATCACAACAAATGAGAAAATATCAAAGAACAAAAGATATGCAATGCTAAATAATACAAATCCTGGGGGTGTGGAATAAAGCTGATATGACAATAATGCCATTAAAAGAACTAGAAAACAGGTGAAATTACTAAAGAGTTGCTCCTATCATGGTACATACTATGTATCAAGAAGACAGTTGCTGGTAAACGGCAAACCCAAGATCTACTTTTGCTCAAACACGCAAATCAAAAAGGACTGCTTGGTCAATGCAGTCTAACCAAAGGTCACTTGACAAACTACAGATAGTGGATAATCTACAGCCTGTTTACCGCTCCACCCCCCAAAAGAAAAAACATACTACTACTACTGGCCTATCGGAATGCTTTAAGGAAGCCTATTCCATGTATTCACTACATTGTCTGAAACAAAAAATGATCCCTTCTTGTCTTCATAGTGTATATGTCCTTGCTTTTACATAGCTCCACTGGAAGACGAAGTCTCTGGATTTGAATTGCTTGAGTTACTAAAACTTATTTCACTTCCCATTATATTCTCTTACCTTTGAGAGTACAACTGTTAAATTTAATTCACAGCATGGCTGATACAGATGTAGGGATGCTTTAAGTGCATTGCTCTTAAATACCTACACCTATACTACGTATAAATGAAATACAGTCTAGCAAAACACAGTTAATCTATTTCATTTTGCCAAACTGTTAACTCACAGAAAAACTCTTACATGGTGTGGAAAACGCATGTGGGAGGTTATATGTGTGTGTGTGTGGGCATGCAACTTAGACTAAACTCACCATTTCAGAGAAGATAACATTTCCATGGTGTGGGTGAATGTTTTTCCGTGGCTGGACAATTCAGCAAAACAGACGGGGTGCAGTGTTTTTTACACAGCAATACTTTAGTCATCTGTTGAAGTCTTGCAATGTCTTTATCCTTTTCAGTTGAAAAATACAAATTCAGGACATTTGCCATTTCAGATGGAGGTCTTCTAGAAGTTTCCTTGTTGTGTTGATGCTAGCATTTCTCTATCCATACTGGATTCAGTCCTGTGGTCCATACTGGATTCTATCCTAGAGTCTACACTTCGCAGACAAACTTTTCTTTCGTGCACTAAATCCAATGTGCTAAATGTATAATTCCCTGCAGCCTTGCTACTGACTTCCACTGCTGTAACAGAGCCTTTCTATCATCTGCAGAAATGCACACAAATTGTTTCAGCTCTTTATAATGTCATCTTAAAGGATATGAAATCCTAATACAGAAAATTATTTTTTTCTGGGTGATTTTGCCCCCCCCCCCATGCCTGTCAGACACAAAGCCTCCCCCAAAAGTACATGGCAAAGTCATTCTCCTACCTGGAAACTTCACCAAGGATTATGACAACAGCTGTTTGAAGGGGACCACCATGCAGGCAGCCATAGCAGTGCTTAGTGTCCTTGCCAGCATCCTAGCTATGAGGACATATAAAATGGCATAAAATCCCCCCCCCGATGTGGGGGAAACATGATCCATGTCTCCACAGAGGTTTATGTCTTTATGCACCTGCAGACCCCATTATAAAGACCATCACATCACATATTGCTGGCTTGGTGAACCTATTAACCAACACCTATGTCACACAGGTCAGCATTTCAGCACCTTCTCCAATGGATTGACACTGTATACAGCCATTTCCAACCCCAACCCCCCCCCCCCCACCTGGGCTTGCCCATTATTCTCTGCCAGTTTCTTCAAGTGCCCCAGCTGATGATTTACTTTGAGTTGCCTGGGTTGTACTCATGGCTTTATCCCTCAGTGCCAACACAAAAGTACCCAAAATGACTCCATTTTCTTCAGAATGGTCTCTGTTTACTCAGCTCTTCCAGTAAAAAAATGTGTTACACACTACAATGCACAGCAAAGGACAGTAATAAATATTGACTGTTGCAGAACCTTTACTAATATAAAACTATTACACTATTCAAGGTATGCCTTAGACTCTCACCAAAAGGCTAAGCATTCTCTTTACAGTGGCTGTACCACATAACACACTAACATCAAGGGGCACTTGCAACTTAAGATTAAACAAAACTCCATCTGGCTGCCAGATGGCATAATCAAATGTTATGTTCCCCTTGGCACACCTGTGTAAGCCTTACACTGTTGCTACTGAAACTGTGTCTTTCATAAACTTTGCTGTGCCTGGTAGTGCCCAGTAATTAACAACGTGATTTATTAATTTTCTCAAGTTTTTAACTGGTTCTCTTTCTAAAGGTTTTCATGAAATCATTACTATTTTAAAACTGCAAAACTTCCCTTAGTACACTTCAATCATACCTTACAAGTCATTTAATGAAATAAGTACATATGTATATATATGAACTTCTTAAGTGATTTTGACTTATGTTGAAGCCAGTGAGTCATATTACCATGTCACCATAATGAAAAAAACATCACATCTTATTCCTAATTATTTTATTTTATTTTAATTCTTGATTAAGGTTTTGGACCTAAAATGCATAAACTTAAAGCAGCAATATGTTGGTCTTCATCAAATTTACAACCTTAGTTGTTGATTTTACAGTCCAAAATCAAGATAACAAAGATGAAGTCCACGGACGAAAGCGGATAAATAAATCTTGAATACGCTATTTCTGTTTGATACCATTCATCTTTTGTGTTCTCTTCCTGTTTTTGGTTATTTTTATTTATAACAAAGCATACACCTTGCTGATTTAGAGAAAGGAGAACTTTAATGCAATGTTTGACTTGGCATGCAAGATCTGTTTGGCACAGATCTCTTACCTTGTACTTGCCCTGGTCACAGCCACACAAAGTGCTTTCCATTGTGTAACTTCTCTGAACTCCAAGTTCACGCCAGACCACTACCCGGGCAGTGGATTCCTTGGATTTTTCAACTACAAAACTGCAGCTGCTCATGCAGAACGCTGGGGCAATCTGACTTAGAACCTTGGGTAGTGTCTGAAAGTTCAAAGAAAGAAAAAGAAAACAGGAAATCAATGCAGAAACATCTGTCTAAGAAACCACTATGTGGTTTGTTTTGGAATATCATGGCTCATTTATTTGCTACAATACAGTTTAAGAGTAGTCAGAAAGACTTTCACAGAACTGTTTCAAAGGCAAGCATTGTCATTAATCCTTGAACAGAACATCAAAACAAGATACACCACTGAAATAAACCAGCTCAAAAGCTGCCATAAGATACAACAGTCAAAATCCCAAGTATTACCTTCTATTAGTAAGTAAGGGACAGGATTTACTTTTTTTTTCTGTCAATCTCCATACTTTTTACTCCTTCTGAAGATGTGTGCCTATATTTGTAAAGCTCACCATCTTATCCGTAAACAGCTGAGGTTGCAGTAATGGGGCACAAATCAGATCCATCAGCAAATCAAAGTTTAATTCTTACAATCTCCATGCATATAAAAACTGTGCCACCAAATAAGTTGAATACATCATCATTTACAAAAAAAAAAACTATTTAAGTTGGATCTTTCTGGGTAGTTGTCACCACTCAGTTTTAATACTTAAATGAAGCTATAAGGGGAAAATGTACATATGCATCATTGGAAGCCATGCCTTGTGCTTGATATACTTCCTTAACTGCAGGCTCTTTTACCAGTACTTTTATGTTTAATGTGGACCGCAATGCTTCCATAAAAAATACACACAGTAGTAGTATGAAGTATGGATACTAAACTGATTCAAAAGTATGAATGATATCTAATTTACATATGTCACTGGACCAAATATGCACAATTTTATTACACTTTGGTAACTAGTTTGGTCCTATTGAGCAGATGTCGGTTTACAGATGAGATAAACAAGACACGTTAAACATGTCAGGTAATGTTTTACATAATAGTATCCATCTTATAAAAATAGTGAAAAGAATTCAAACAAAACAGTGCAATTAATTTCTATTATTAGCAGCTGTGATGATATAGCATCACCATAAAGGATTTAGTGCTAGCTTAAGAAAGATGCAATGTGGACACAAGTTTTGAATTTCATAATAGGTGAAAGAATATACCATGTGTCACATCCAAATGACAACACACCAAACTAAGTAAATTACAACAGTTTTCCCAGTAAATTGCACTAGTTTCCACTGCTGATGGTAATATAGTACACATCTAGTTAAGTACAGTAACATTCTTGTTGGAAAAACAGCATATGCTGGCTCTATTGCAGTTCAGTTTTCTAAAACTGCTTCAAAAGATGATGGCAATATCAACAGTAAAACACCTTATTTTTTTTTACAAAACAGTACTTATAAGAAAAACACAACTACAGTAAACTCTCAGTTAACCGGCACCCATGGGGACCGGTAAATGCCAGAACACAACTACAGTAAACTCTCAGTTAACCAGCACCCATGGGGATTGGTAAATGCCAAATAAGTGTAGTTTCTGGTTGCTTGAGAGTTTCTATTAAAAACAGACCTGACAAATACTGTACCCTATATTATACCATGCCATAAACACTACATTGAATTGATTTTAATACTGAAATACAGTAATTAAAAGCCTGGCTGGAATAATAACATTTTAAACTTATATTTCCACTAGAAAGAGTGGCACGCAGAAAGGTTTTCAGTGGCACGCTGAGTGAATTGGAATTGAATGAAGTGAATAGAGAGAGTGATTGCATATATGAAATCAAAAGTGACTGTGTGTGACAGATCGGACAGATGTATGAAAGCTGAAGAATGTGTGTGAGAGACTGGAGATAGAACGAGTGAGTGAATGCATGTATGATAGCAGAAGTGAAAAGTGTGTGAGAGATCAGAGATGTATGAAAGCTGAAGAGACTGTGTGCGTGTGTGAAAGAGACCAGAGAGAGAATGTGCAATCTGATGTAAACTGACTGAGTATGGAGAAAATGTTGACATTTTAGTGATTTGACTTGTTTATATAACAAAAGGCAGGTATCAACAAGACCAAGGAATAAATTTTATTGAACTGAGCGCTTTCATATCCAACAAGGACCTTTAAATAGCACATGCTAAATGGACCAATTAAGTATAAACATGTTAAATGGACCAATTAAGTATAAACCTATCAAAAAACTAAAAACAATTAACACTTGTATGAATACCAGCAAGTTATCATTATCACAAATACACAAGATGAGGTGCTCCAACAAAACTAACACAAAAATAATATATGATACATTATTGAAATACTTCATATATAGAATGCTTCATTAATAAAAATCCATGTATAAAACATTACATTCATAAAGAAATGTGTGTATACCATTAACTGAAATATATAGAATTATACAATGACCCCCCATTAATATTCCAAAACTTGCACGCTGATTGGCCAGCTTACCCATTGTAAATCCCACAATATACCAATGGAAAAAGGTCCGGTCGCCCGGACTTTTTTCCTTTGGTACAAAGTCTCCAAAACTTTTTTTTTTAATAAATAAAAAAAAAGAAAAAAAAATCGGAGCAATGGAGACTTTCTTTTCTCCATTGCTTCCATTTCAAAGCATTGATGTACTGGGTGTGCGTAGGAATGCAAGTCCCATACACATGCGCAGTACATCAACACAAGGAAGCAGTATACCACCACCGGCGGAAAAACAGTAATGCGCCGTTATACAAAGACATTATTTAAGAAAAGTAAGTATTTGTTTTTCTTAAATAATGGTCATTGTATAATAGCAATAACCGACCCCGTGGTTGTGGTATATTGAAATTTACCCATTACTTTGCCCTCATGATTAAACCACGCCAACCATGGGTAAATCTTCAATATACCACACCACGTCATCAGTTATATAGATAGAACTTCTATGAGTAATCTCTAAAACCATGAAAGACAACTTGTAAGATCAAAGTTATGTATATGTCTGGCTAATGCATTTATTTCATCTTCACGATTTATTGCATATAGACGTTCTCCAACACGTTCACATAATGAACGGTTAGTTTTGCCTACATAAAATGAAGGGCATTTATTGCAATAAGCCAGGTAAATTAAATCTCTGGTTTTGCAGTCTGCATAATGGGTAAATTCATACACCCTTTCAGTTGTTGGATGAATAAAGATATCACAATTTGCCATATATGAACAATAATTGGATATTCTGCACCCAAAAGTTCCTTTCCTCTGAGAGACTATACTTTGTCCAAGTTCCTTGTCATAACATAATAAACGCTTCAAATTCTTATTGTTCTTATAATTTGAACATTTATTATGATTTCAAAGAGTTTCAAAGAGAGCCTGTCATTAAGCCCAGTATACTCTCTCTCTTTTTTGTTTTGCAATCTGACAGATTTGGAGTGCTATTGGAAGGAAGAGTGGGCAAATACTGTCAAGTCAAGATGTGCCATGCTGATAAACTCCTACCCAAGAAGAATGAATGCTGTAATTTAATCAAAACGTGCTTCAACAAAGTATTAGTTTAAGGGTGTGCACACTTATGCAACCACCTTATTGTACATTTTTTTTTATATATTTTCCCCTAACAGATCTGTTTTTCAATTGAATTGTATAGGTTATAGGTCACACTAAAGGTGGGAAAAGTTTTGAAATGATTTACTGTACTGTGGTCTCATGTTTTTATCACAAAAACCTGGTATTTTAACAGGGGCGTGTACACTTTTTATATCCACTGTATGTTTTCCTCTAGAACAGATGCCAAGTGTTTTTACTGTGGGAATGAAAAGAAGCAGGGAAAGTGGACATTTTTTATTAGGCTTCTTTCAGAGTGTAAAAAGTAAAGTCACCCCACATTAGTGCATATCTGGGCTTTAGGTTCATCACTCAGCAATTGTACCCACTTATTCCCATTTAAAGAGTTCTCTTTTAATTCTACATTTCGTATATTTATGATAGGAATGCTTATTTTAGGATACTAAATGTTTTACAAAAATCAAAGGATAGGCCATGTATGGAGTACAGTTAGTTCTGGTGCATCTGAGCTACCTTTATTTATAATCATATTAGCTGAGGACCATCAGATGGAACCTTGACAAAATCTGGCTGGGAAAGATGAGCCAGTTTTAAGAAAAGACCTTCCAACCTCTTCAGCAAGAATTTTTGTTTCAAAGGGTAGTAAAGAAATGGGTCAGTAGTTGCCTGGCTTAAATGCAGGCCTGCCTCTTTGAAGAATAAAACTGTTATCCATCTGGGAAGATGATGAAAGCCTCTCTTTGTACATTGCGAGTGAAGACCTGAAGGAGAATGGGAGCTATGGTACACTGAGAGGCTTAAAGAACTCTGCTAGTATGCATAATGACCTGCAGTTCTGCTTGGGCCAGGAACCTTTACAGATGCTAAAGCCTGAACGGCTGCCTTGATTTCTTCTACTTTAAAGTGTACATGAATGGAGCGGTGTTCATTCTCAACTACTTCTGACAATATGAATACATATACAGAGAGTGGAGCACATTAAATGAGGGTGCTTGTTTCAAATGACAGATACAAATAGTAATTTATTATTTGACTAACTATATATAGATGAAAGTTAATCTGAACCTGTCTATCCTGTGATGACTTTTACAAAGACTTCATCTTTACAAAGTAAAAAACAAAAATGAGTACTGGAAACAGTCAACACAGTAAATCACAGTTCCAGGCTGCTCCCACTGGTATGGATTTGATATACTGACACTCAATAACAGTAAAAACTTCCTTTATTTAATTGTAGTTAAGCGCTTTCATCTAAAAATACTTAGACTTATCTTTACAAAGTCAAAAAGCCAATAGTTTTGAGGCACAATGTTGTTGGCCCAGCAAAAGATTTGAAATTCTTCCCCTTTAAATTAAGTAGTAGGAAGGAAGACCTTCAACTCATTCTTCACCTAGAGGGCTACCACCAGGTAGCAGTTTGGTCAGCTGCAAGTCCACCCACAGTATGCCTACCACACTGTGGCCCTTCTTCTAAGGACTATGGTCAAAGGTTTCATACTCAGTCTGAACCAGTCTCTCAGAATATGCTTATCCATCCTCCTTGGGTCAGTTAAGCTACAATCAGGGTTTTATCCCTCTACATTCATCAGTGCTGGCTTGCAGTTCAGAAACTGTTACAGCTAAACTGAAAAGTTTGCAGAACCAAAGCTTTAGGTCTGCAGAAGCACCTTCAATGGATGGAAGGGTTAACTCTTTCCACAAAGTAAAAGTTACACTGACAAGAATGAGTCTCTCAAAGGGAGTTTTATCAAGAAAGTACTTCTAAGAAAGATCATGCATGCGTTAATGGTGCCCAAGGATGTGCAACCTAGCTGACCATGAAGTTAAATATGGTTGCATGAAATTTAATAGATGAATAATTGACAATATCACATTTCTGAGAAATGGCAGGTCTGAGGTAGTGCAACTGAAAAGGGATTCAAGCTCAAGCTCTAGCTCTGCTGCCTCACAAGAACATCACTCCCTCTGGCTTCTTTAGGTCGTTTGAGTGCAAGTTATCTTTGAGGAAGAAATAATATAGACTACTTTCTCAACAGAGCCCCTGGGATAGTATTGTTGTGTACCTGCTGCTGTACCCATAACATAAGGGGAGTTTACCTCCGGTCGACTCGTATGTCCGACCATTCTTCAAAAGATAGATGCTACTGCGAAGGTACATGTGACATCCCACATCTCTCAGTGAATGTCAGTCATAAACAGACATTGGGTACAAAACGGACGTCACCTTGCATCTACCTCAGAACTGTATGCTGCCGAAACCAGAGACTACAGAGTGGGTACTCAAGACTCAGGCAAGCATCAGGGGGAAGGCAGGGTAGGAAACTATACAGCAGCATATAGAAGAGAAGAACATATAAAGTTATGGTAAGATTTTACACAACAATACCATGCCCTTCTATTCATATACTGCTGTATATCCATAACATAAAAGAGAGTACAGAAGCTCCTGCTATTAAGAATTGGGAGGAGGGACAGAAGCATTTTCCACAAAGCCATGAAGGATGGCTCTGGCAAATCCTGCTCTGGACCTACCAAAGATGCCCAACTTATAGTGTTTGGTGAAGGTATGGACAGACGACCATGTAGCTGCTTTCAAAATGGCAGCTGTATCCAAACCCTTAAAGAAGGCACCAGAGGAGCCACTGCCCTAGTGGAATGTGCCTTTACTGGGAAGGGAAGCTTTCTGCCATGGGCTGTGTAGCAAAAGGAGATAGTTTTAGAGATCCAAGAGGAAATGGTTTGCTTGGAAACAGGATGTCCCAAGGCTTTTCTGTGATAGGAGAAGCCTGTCCGATTTGCGGATGGATTAGGTCTTGGCCAAAAAGTATCCGAGTTGTCTATGTACATCCAAGGAGTGGAGGATCCTTTTAGCAGGGCTTTGAGTGAAGGGAAGAAGGTAGGAAGACTGATGGCCTGATTCAAGGAAAGTTCATTAAAAACTTTAGGCATAAAGGATGGATTAGTATGTAAACAAACCCTGTCCTTGTGGAAAACTGTAAAAGGATACAAGGCCATGAAGGCTTGCAGTTTAGAAACCTTTCTGGCTGAAGTAATGGCCACCAAGTGGATAGTCTTCCATGTACAGAGTTGGAGAGAACAGTCCTTGACAGGCTCAAAAGGTGCTAGGGTTAACTTTTCCAGAACAAAATTTAGATCCCAAGGAGGTGGAATGGGCTTCCCTTGGAGGCCTAAGGTGATGTACCACCTTCAAAAATAGCAACTTCTAGCCTAGAGGCTAGAGGTGGGGTGAGAGGAAGGTATGCAGAGATGGCAGATAAGTGTGTCTTAATATAAGAATAAGACAAGCCAGAGTTAATCAGTTCACACAGGTACAACAAAACCACTGGAGGTTCTACCATCAGTGGTTGGAAATTCTGTTTTTGACACCAAACAGAAAATCTCTTCCACTTTGACAGATAGGATTTTCTGACCTCCTGCAGAACTTGAAGGACATCCGCTGTGTAAAGGTGTCTGAAGGGAGTTAAAGCCCTATCACCCACAGGGTGGATAGTTGGGGGTGTATGAGCATTACCTTCTCTCCTGTGTGAGAAGGTCCATCTGCTGGGGTAACTTGTGGTGATTGCCCTTGGCTAGATAATGTAATAAGGGGAAACCAATGCTGCCTTCACCACTAAAGGGTCACCAACCACAATTCTGCCTGAATCTTTAGCAGAACTTTTTGTATGAGTGGGAAGGGGGGGGATGCATAAGCGAACATCTCCTTCCAAGGGAATGAAAGAGCATCCACCATCCATGCTTTGGGATAACGTATCCTGGAGCAGAAGGTTGGTAGTTGTCTGTTCATGGGGAGGCAAAAAGATCCACTTCTGGAATACCCCATCGATGGACCAGGTCCAGGAACACATCCCTGTTAAGCATCCATTCGTGAGATTGAGTCATGGTCTTGCTTAGAGTATCTGCCATCACATTCTCTGCTGAAGGTATGTAGATAGCTAGAATGTTGCCTTATCTCTCTAGGGTGATTTTCCATGCCTGCAGAGCTAATCTACACAGGTTTGCTGATGTACCACAGCACCATGGTATTGTCTGCGTACCACCTCAGCACTCCTGGCAGGATACGATCCTTTAAAATTTGAAGGGCCAATATCAAGGCTCTCATCTCCTTGATATTGATGTGCTCCCTGTGCTGGTTCAGGGTCTACATACTTCTCACTTTCCATTCTCCAAAGGTTGCTCCCCAACCTGTGTCTGAAGCATCTGTGCACAGGTCCTGACTGGGGGTTGGGGGTGGGGGGGGGTTGAAGCAGGCCTGAACTGGCCTTTATCTGTGCTATCCACCAATTCAGTTCCCTGGAAAGACATGGTAGCAGGGGAACCATCAACTCCAGTGGGTGTAGGTGTTGCTTACAGACTGTTCTCAAGTACCACTGGAATCTCATGTGAAGCCTTGCTAGTTGTATTGTGGGGATGGTGAAGGCCATGAATCCCAGGAGCCTGAGAAATTCCCTGTCTGACAGAGCACTTTGAGAGGAAGTATCCCTTTGAAATAAGAAGAGAGGGACAAAAGCTTGTCTAGAGGAAGACAGGCCATCATTTTCCTGTTAGGTCCTCCATCCTAAGAATACATGATCCTATGATGGTATCAGGGAGGATTTTTGAAGGTTTACGGTGAACCCTAGACATTTCAAGATGGAAATGGTGAAATCTAGGAGTTTTAAGACCAACTGAATTGACTGGGCCTGGATAAGGATATTTTTCAGATAGGGGAAAAGTTGAACACTCTTGAGGCTGTAGACAGACCAAATGGCAAAGCACAGATTTTTGCCTTGGCTGGAGAATCAGGGAGGTCACCCAACTACTTAACCACATCAGAAAGTAGAGCCAATGAGTATTTGGCCATGTGCACCTGGTAGTTAATGGCTCTCACTGCTAAAGTGGTGGATGTGTACACTTTTTTGTCTAGGGGCTCCATTAATCTGCTCTCCTTATCAGAAGGGAAGGAGGGAGGTAGAAGGGAGAAAATTTGAGGTTTTATCTGCAGCCACAGAAATGATGGAAGGGTCTACAGAGGGAGCCTTGAAGAGAAATTTTATATCTTCAGGGAATTTGTAAAACCTCTCTGGGCGCTTAGGTGCAGGGAGTTGGGAATCTGGGTTTTACAGGCAGCCAGGAAGGCATCTAAGAAGGCAGGATGCACAGGAGGGACTGCAGATGGGTTAGGGAACTCCATTTGTAGGAGATCATAATACCTCTTCTGAGTCTCAGTAACCTGGCTGCATTTCCACTTAAAAAAGTCCTTCATCTGCACAATAGTTTCCCAAAGGTAATGTCTTCCCTTGGGGAATCAGTACCATTTGACTCCTCTTTTGGGGAAGTGTACCCCATAGCGGAGGCAATTTGGGAAGTGTAAGTAAGGGATTCATCCCCTGATGAGTCTTCTTCATCAGAGGATAAGTCAGTAACAAGTTTACCCTGAGGGGTAGACGCTGATGGGGCCTGGGTAGGAGCAGAGGCCTGGCGTAAGGCCAGGGAGGCGTTAAGTAGGCCTTGAGTAAAGGCCTGCCAGTCAGCTGCCTGGTCGGAAGGTGCAGCTGTAGGGGAAGGAGCAATATGCTTAGTCTTTTGCTTCTTCTTTTTATAGGCCTCCGACATGGACATGTCTGTGATGCTGTGCAGGGATGGAGGTCCAGATGCTGGATGGCACTCCACAATGTCCGAGACAACATCCTTGTGGGCAATAACTTGGAAACCCAACAAAGGTACTCAGAAATAATAAGCCTAGGTTCCCTCCCTGTGTCCAAGTTGGATGCCTGCGACTCCCTATGGGATGTGCTGGCAGCTTCTTTGACGGCCTCCTCCTGGGCACCCACCAAAGGAAAATCCACGGATTCCAACTCAGACTCCAGGCCTCCACTGGCCTCGAAAGGTACGGCCAGAGTAGAGGGTGCAGCTGTAGGATCAAGCCACGATTTTTTGGCGTTCTTTGTGGGTGGCTCTTCTGAGGTTCCTGGCATCAGATCCATGTCTTTAGTTAGATATTTCAAGCGCTGGTTCTCCAAGTATAGCTTTAACGCAGCAAGAGGACTCCTTGGAGATTTGGGGACAAAGGCCTGACAGATTTCACAAGAAGTGTGGTTGTGGTCTTGGCCTAAACAAACCAGGCAGAGGTCGCGCGAGTCTTTATGCGGAATCTGCAAACACTTGCCCTTTCTACCTGACATGAAACCAAAAACACAAACAAAAAGAATAATCAAAAACCCCTATGGGGTACTTATCTGAATTCAGACAGCACAAAGTCACTTCAACAAAACAGCAAGACCGGAGCTGGCAGTCACACAGGTGGCAGAAAAGTTCTGAGGTAGGTGTGTGCTGACATCCGTTTTGTACCCAACATCTGACCAAGGTTCGCTGAGAGACGCAGGACGTCACACGTACCTTTGCGGTAGCATCTATTTTTTGTAGAATGGCCAGAGGTACAAGTTGACCAGAGGCAGACTCCCCTTATATTATGGATACAGCAGCATATGATTAGAAGGACATCTTGCTATTAGTGGAAGCAGAACAGTCATGCCATCAGTATGGCAACATTAAGATCAAGGTGTGGTTTCCTTGATGGGCGAATCAGAAATGTAATGCTGGGGAATTGTCTCATTAGTAGATGTCGAAGGAACTCACAGAGAAGAACAAACTAAGGCTGCCTTGGCCAAACAAAGGGACTATCAAAATTACCTTGGCTTTGTGAAGCTTGTTTTTAGCAGTGTCAGTGGCTCAATAGGTATTAACACAGGTAGCATACATGTGTGTGTTGCTAGATGATTAGAAGGCTGTGCATTCTAGTCCCACCCCAGGTACTTGGATTAATGTCCAATAATCAGTTTGCAGTACAGCATAAGGAAAGTGGCTGCACTTCTGAGTGTACCATCCTTTGAGTTAGACTTTAAACTAAGGTCACATATGCCTGAGTTGATGGTAGCTCACACGGACGTAAAATATTCTGTAGTACTATTTAAAAAAAAACAAAACAAAAAAACAAAACAAGGGAAGCTCCCTGTTTCCCTGGCCAAATTTCTTGTGGTCAGTATGAAAAGAGCCTTGGGATGCCCATGAATATAACACAATGGGTTAGTGGGACTAACCCACTCAACAAACAGAAATAAAGTAAAAACAAACAGTGTCATTAGCAGAAATGGGAAAAAAGAGCAGACAACACACTCTCACCAAGGATGGCTCAATGCATTCCTCAGGTGTCCACAGGATCTGCCAATGATCAGAGATGCAGACACTGGCTTGTCATTTTTTAAAGGATCTGTCTGGCTATAGTTGAACTGTGGAAAAACTTATGGGGTATGAAGATAGAATGGCTCAACGTGTCAGTCACAGAAATGGCCTCAACTGGAATTTAAGTGTTAGTGATGACTCATGCTAGCCGCAATGTTCACTGATAAACTCTCAGGTCTTCTCAGCACACAAGACACAATAAAGTTCCTCCCTGCTTGCTAAGGTGTCAGGTTATCGCCACAAAATCTAACAGAAATGATAGGACACTCCTGGAAATGAACTCCTGAAAGGCTTAAAGAGAAAGGGTTAATGCAATTTCATTACACTGATGTGCAGATGAGAATTATGGGCAGAATACATCCCTTAAGTATCTGCCTTTCAAACATACTTCTCATCTGTATGTGGTTTTCACACAAGTCCCCGATTTTTGTTCAGAATTTTGCTCTGTCCTTCCTAAAGTTGACAATATGAGCAGAAAACACCGGTGGATTGCACTTAATAAAGACAATCACTAGTTATAGACTTCCTTTAGGAAATGTATGCCAATTAAAATTCTCTTATTCCATCAACTTTTCAAGTTAACAAAACTAATACTTAATTCTGGAAACCTAGGCTTTCAAAGTACTCCTTCCACCTTAAGGCAGCTGGAGCCATTGTAACTATGAACTCTGCTATCTGAAAGATGAGGGGATTCCCACCCTGCAATTCCAGGCTACAACTCTTACCACACTTTTTGGCCACCAAACCAGGACCGAAACACTAAAGGTGGAGGAGTGTCCATATTCACCAAGGATATTCACACCACCAGGCAAGTTGCCCAACACAATGCGTTTGAAATTCTCCAGGTGCAACTAACACTAGGTAAGACTGCAATCCAAATTGTAGCTTGCTACAGATCCCCCACCATGCCCCAAGATTCTCACTACACCTTTCTAAACATACTGGAATATATTAAGATAGTACCTAATACTGGGTGATTTTAACTACCCTGCCATTAACTGGGAAAACGACTCGTGTACCAACACCTTTGCCCAACGGTTCTTGGAATTCATTAATTCCAATGCCCTGGATCAACTAATCCATAGTCCCACCAGGGGCTCCAATATCCTAGACCTGGTCATTACCAACATGGGAAATCGATGCTCCACACCTATGGTCACCCCCTCGTTAGTCAGGTCTGACCATAAGCTAATCACCCTTAACATCCACATCCAACCCCTCAGTAAGGAAACCTCCATAAAAAACTTCTCCAAAGCCAACTTCATGTTACTCAAGTCAGAAGTGACAAACTTCATGACACCCATGCAGACGGGAACTGAAAGTTCGACTGCTGAATCCTACTCTAAGGGACTGTACGAGCACATCCACTCATGCATGAATCGTGCCATCCCAAATAGAACCAAGATGCTCTCCTCCAAAAAAAGGAAGCCGATCTGGTGGTCCTCTGCCATAAACAAACTTTACAACAAAAGGAAGAAACTGTTGCAGAAAAGAGGAAAATCCTAGGATGCAAAAAACTCCCTTGCCAGCCTCAGTAAGAAACTGAGATCCCTCATAAAATCCTCCAAAGCTAGTTATGAAAATAAAATTGCCAAAGATACCAAAGACAACCACAAGGCATTCTATAACTATGTCAAGAATTTAAATGGCAATGCTCAGATCTTCTCTGAGCTAAAACAGAATGGCATTAAATATACTCATCCCAAGGATATTACCAATATCCTGGCAAATCGATTCAGTGCCAACGTCACCCCCCTCTCACCCCCTAAACGGCCCATCTCAATACCGGAAGATTGACAAATTCCGGTAGTAACGGCCACAGAGGTAAAAAACGCACTCTCCAAAGCTAAGAATACAGCATCCATGGGACCAGATGACATCCAGGCTGTGTACTACATGAACCACAATATGAACTGGCACCTCACCTAAGTGTCATGTTTAATCATAGCCTCACCTCAGGTTTCGTGCCCACTGACTGGTGCAGAGCTATAGTTATCCCACTCCACAAGGGGGGGGGATCCACCTTGGATCCCAGAAACTACCATCCCATCAGTCTGATGAGCCTTATCTGCAAGGCCATGGAGCATATTATCATGGAACTTATAAACAAAGACTTTGTCAACCTTCAAACACTGGACCCCACTCAGTTTGGGTTTGTGAAGGGCCGATCTTGTCTGCTGAACCTGACTGACTTCTTTGAATCAGTCTTCAGAGCCATGGACAAGGGTAAGATGGTCCACACAGCCTATCTAGACCTCGCCAAGGCCTTTGACACCATACCCCACTCTGGAATCATAGATAAACTTAGTACGCTGGGCATTAATCCCTACGTCACCCAATAGGTTGTGAACTGGCTTACTGACAGAACCCACGCTGCAAAAGTAGCCAACTCCAAATCCAGCTCCAGACAAGTGAAGTACCTCAGGGTTCAGTCCTGGGACCGCTCTTGTTTGGCATCTACTTCTCTGAAGTACAGGCCAACACTAAGGGACTCTGGCTAACAAAGTTTGCAGATGATTGCAAACTGGGAGGCATTATTGAATCCCCAGATGATGTGGATACTCTATAAAAGGGCCTTACAGAAACAGATGCTTGGTGCCAGAGCCATGGGCTCAAGCTCAATGCCAAAAAATGTATAGATATCCCCCTTTGGGAAAAAACATGTACCCATGAATTACCACATAGGTGGCAGTACACTAAACACCGAAAGTGTGATAAGAGACTTAGGGACACAGGTGGACAGTGGTCTCGCCTTCAATAACCACATCGCCACAACAGTCAGGAAATCCTTCTATGTGGCACACCTCATCACTAAGGACTTTTCATTCAGAAAAAAGGAGGTAATTGTCCCACTGTACTCATCGCTCATTAGTCCCATTATAGAATACAATGCCCAGTTTGGTATGTACTTCTCAAGACATCTGCAACAACTGGAAAGGCCGCAGAAATACCTCACTAAAAGAATCACAGGCCTAAAGCAGATGCCCTATGCTGACCGCCTTAAAAAACTCCAGCTATACTCTGTCGCATATCGTTTACTCTGAGGCGATCTCTGCTTAACATACAAGGCCATGTCAAACCCAGAGCTGCTGGACATGCTACCCTTAAAGAAATCCCAATCCATCCGAGCCACACGCTCCAGGGATCTAAACCTTGTCATCACAATAAAAAAAACATGTTGGATAGGTTCCTGTCCCAGAGACTCCCCAGACACTGGAATAGACTGCCCATACATGTCAAGCAGAGTGCCTCTTTGGCCCTCTTCAAAAGAAACCTTGATGATTGGATGGGAGAAAGGAAATTCACCCCGGGGATCACGTCAGTCACCCTGCTAGACAGGGGTCCAGGGAAGTAAATAGTGTGGGAAGAAATAGCCAGGGAATTGTTATGGCTAGGCTTGTATAGGCCCTAGGGCTGATAGCCTAGTACCACCCTATGAACCTATGTGATTTGCAAGAGCCTGCCACCCAGAGATATGGGAATGATAAGCACTGAAAAGCTTGACTGGGAGAAAGTGAAGATCTGAGCAGAGACCACTGAACCCAAAGGGTCCTTTACAATACTTTCATACAGAACCTGACAAGGGATATCCTGAAAAGTGTATCTGCAATGAGATTCAGGGCTCTTATGTATATGTCTGCAGTAATATACCTAGCATGGACTAGACCCCCTGAAAGGGTAAAATATCTTGTGAATTTTGGTATCCAAGGAGAGGCTTAAGAAAGTCAGCCTTTGGGCTAGCAGGAACTGTGACCTTGTAAAATTCACTGATAACTCCCTCAGATGAAGAAATTGACATTCACAGACTGTTACTAGGCTAACAACCTAAGGGACCTTTCTAAACCTAGCCAAGTTATCCCAAAAGACAAATTAAGTCCTGCATCCTAAAAGGACATTGAGGGCCAGCCATTTATAAGCTACTTCTGTTGATAAGGGACATGGTTGCCAGGCCTGGTGTAAATCTCCTACTCTTCATCCAATTTTCTAGGCTGTGCTTAAACTGCGTAATACACAAACTCAGCTTCACATGAATGGGTACCCTGTTCCATATGAGGGGCAGTCTCTGGGACACACATCTGTCTTTCCAGCATGTTCTGTTTAAGTCACAGACAAAATTCAGGTCCTAAACCTTGCATTTCTGGCTCTTTTTGACTTACAAATATGCAGGAGATTCAGAAGTGTGGGGTTTGCAGACGCCTTGTAAGCCAGGCACAGATCACCCCTCAGCAATGGATAGGAGACAGAGTAGAGGGAAAGGGGCATTAAAGTGCTCTGCATAAGGTAGGTTTGTTACACCTTGTATTCTTTTTTTAAGGAAGCTTTGATGTTGCTTTAGTTGCTGCATATGCCTGTTCATGTACATACCAAAGGCACCATTGTACTCTATTATTGGTCTGATAAAGGCAAAGAGTACAGTGAGATAATGAACTCTTTGGATCTAGATGCTATGCTCTTACTTATAAGCTGCGCAGCAAAAAAGGATTTCCTCACCACTATGGCTATGTAGTGGTCGAATGGCTACTGTCTATGTGCATACCCAGATCACTGACCACTGGGTCGACTCTTAGGGGTGTACTATCAACATGGTAATTAGCTGCGATGGTTGATTTCCCAAAGGGTACAATAATGCATGTCTTAGCATTGAGTTTAAGACCATGGCTTTGGCACCTTTTATTAGTCAGAGACAGACCTTCTTGAAGACTACTAATGTCTGGAGGGGAGTTGATGATAACCCTAATATTGCAATCATCTGGAAACTTAGCCATAAACCTTCACAATTTGCTTCCAGTTCAGAGAAACAGATGAAAAAAAAGAGCAGGCCCAATACTGAGCTAGGGGAACTCCACTAGTGACTGGCCTCTTGATGGAGGTGGCCTCACCTATTTTCACTTCCTGGGTCCTATCAGTGAGCCAGTTGGCTATCCAGTGGATGATAAAAGGGTTTATACCTAAAAATGTGAGCTTGTCTATATTGCCTAAGTGGAGTATTGTATCAAAAGCCTTGGCCAGGTTAAGGTAAGTTGTGTGCACAGCCTTACCTTCATCCAGTGCTTTGGTGGTCCTAACAAAAAATTCACCAGATTTAATAGGCATAACCTTCCTTTAACAAAGCTGAACTGTGATGGGTCCAGTGTTTCCAGGTTACCTATGTCCTCATTTATCATGTCCATGATGATTCTTTCCATGGCCTTACATATGAGGCTGGTAACACTTATGGGCCCATAGTGACCCAGATCAGTGGATGGACCTCCTTTGTGCAGGGGAATGACTGTAATCATCTTCCATTCCTTGTGCACAAAACCTGACTAAAGTCTCCAGCTGAAAAGTGATTTGAGTAGACCAGAACATCCGGAATGTTATCGGGGACCATCTATACAGTGTTTTGGCCTTGGAAAGTTCATTAATGATCTGTTCTCTAGTAATGGTTGGGGAGATCAGGCTTGGTATTTCCTTTGGACTATCAGGGAGGAGTGGGGGGAGAAATTTGAGGTGGACATGTCAGCCAAAAGGTTGGCAATGGCCTCTGGTTCATTGTGGGTGATGCCAGTTACATTAAGTTCTGCAGGGTCTTTCTGCTTGATGAGACAATCTCTGTATGACATAAGCAGGAGCTAGTCCTCTAGATATATTATCACCTTAGTTACCTGCAACTTCAGATGGGTTACTCCTACTGACAAACTCTTCATAAACATCCTGGAAGTTGAGGTGAGACAGAAGAGGGGAATTCCAAACTGTTATTAGCACTCTCCTATGGACAGTGAAGAAATCTTCACAGCGGCTTTACCAACAGTATGTGTAATCATCATAAAGGTCCAAACAGCTCACTGAATCCCTTCTTGGTAAGCATGGCAGGACAGCATGCAGAGTAATCATGCAGAAAGGCACTTTGGAGATTAATATATTTAGGGTGCTGAGATCCAGAACTGATGACTAAAATCAAAAAGGAAGAGTGTCCTTGACTTCTTTCTACAATGACCCTCTTTTAATAAGGAGCTTGTGCAGCTCCTTTCTTGCCAAGAGTTTCTGATAAGGTATAACATCCAGCAAAGCCAAAAAAAAACAGGATTTGGGGGCAAGAAATAAAGGGAGTGACATAGCCGCTGAACACTATCACCCTTAGTTATGCCTCCTTTGAAAACTTTCTTGAGGCTGGATCATGGAGACAGATTCTTACCCAAATCTCGCTGATGGACCACAGCCAAGAATCAGAAATGCTGAAATACACCTCAAGGCTTAACAACCTCTATGAAACTCACCATGGACTGCAGCCTTTGGCCAGTAACTTGGCTGAGCCTATGAATAGGAAGGCTATTGTAAAGCCACTTCCTCCTACTGATGTAACTTAAGTGTGCACTGGAGCCAAGGCAGAATATAACATCTCTGCATTCTAAACACACAATTGTGCAGTGCAGAATTTTATTCCCCTGTGGCAAAGGCCTTCCCTGTCTTTTTAACTCCTTTTAAAAGTTCATTAATTTCACATCCAAACAGCAGAGGCTATCTAAATATTAGTGTAAAATGATCACCATACTGTCCTCAGTGAAGGATGTTAAGGAGAGCTGGGAATGCTGGCATAAAGAAATGCCATATCCTACCACCACAGCAAGACCTTCCATTGCATTGTAAGCTTGCAATACCATAAAATATCTGAGGTATAAAGATGTTGATAGCTGGGCAGTGTTTGTTCTTCTTTCAATTGATTGTTAGACAACTCCTTCATCAGAAGCCATATTCCAACAGCAATGTCTTGTTGAAAATACAGCAAGTAGGCAAGGATCCTGAAGGAATGGATACAGAATGCATAGATCCACTTCACAAATCAGTCCAGTATCTTTGATTTCTTATCTTCAGGATGGATGCGCCACAAAAAGAGATACTGCTAGCACAGCTATCTGGAATTTTGTAAATAATTATATATCATTTGTGAATATCAACATGATCTACATACAATGCTTGTGTTATAATTGTATTAGAACTGCTGTAAAGACTTGTATATTGAAAAGGTGTTTGCAAAGTGCTGTTTGAAATGCAACCACAGTGTGCCCTACCAGAACAGAACAGAAATGTACATGCACCACTGTAATTGTAGAAACGCATATATTTTTACAGTGGAAACTGAAATGCAGGAGGTTAACTTGAGAAAAATAGCTGAAATTAAATTACTTTACGACCACTCAATAAAAGACGGTATATTTCTGTTTCAAGGCAGCTAGAGATATAATGTTTGTACTAGGAGCATTTTGTATTGTCTTCTGAGTGAATTAATTAATACCTCTGAAAGTATAACGGAATGCAATTGTTTTAGGACTTCCAGCATCTGTATATTTTCACAGCTAGATGCTAAATACTGCCAAGCTTCCAGCAGTGGGGGGTTTCACCTGGGATAAAGTCAGATAACAAGCAATGATGTAATTATGCAAGCTATCCTAGCAGTAATATTTGAGATATTAATTTGAGGAGTGTCTTAGTGAGACAGTGCATTCTATATTCTGTCATGGACCTGACAAGAACTATTCACCACATCTGCCTTGCTCTGATGAAGTACATTTCTAGGGAACAGTATAATTCTCTTGGATATAGTCAGGAATATAGCAAAGCTTAGTTTAGATATTTTTCTTTGAGACTGTTCTGCAATGTTTTAAATATTTCCTCTGATTATGAACTCTGTCACTATGAATATATAAGGAGTATTTTCTTGTTCTTTTATTATTTACTATTTAAACCTTTTATTTTGGCTGATCTACCTAAAGATATTTAAGTTTTGAGAGTACTTCCCTATTTATATGGTGACACTGTGTGGGCCACTCCTAATGGCCTTGCTCTTGGTCAAACTACCATTTGCATTAATATCAATATTACTCAGTAAGAATGTACACTCTTTGTTAAGGGCCTTAAAGTAGCTGATAAGGAGCTAGCTGGTGGCAGTGAAAGCATAGTCTGGGCAAAAGAGGGCATAGCTAGTAAACCTGTGACAACCTTTCCCATGTATGTGTGTGTGTGTGTGTGTGTGTGTGTGTGTGTGTGTATGTGTGTGTGTGTGTGTGCGCAAATCAAACTTCAAAGAGTGTGTGCACATCTGGTTGGGTAGGGACATGAAGCACTGGTTGAACAGAAAGGGTGCTGGAGGTCTTGGCTTGGCCACTCAGCTGAGATTTCAACTCTATAGCTGTGCCAGTGGGGAGTCTTACTGGGATCTGGAAAAAGAGGGAGAAACTAGCCACAGATTAACTGTGGTCTCTGTGTGCCTTTAAGGGAAATTGCACTTGATGCAGAGAGCTGCATCTGGAAATAATGTGTGTGTACCTGTTATTATATCCCAGTGTATGTCCCCTACTGGTGCCAGTGGTGAGGAGTGAGGCTCCTTGATTCCTGGTTCAGTAGTGGGTCATCACATTATTGGTTGGTGGGATATCCACATACTGGGATTCAGTGGTATGGATAATGAACTCCTGTAGACTGTTAACAGTGGTCAACAAAGAAGGTGTTTGTACTCTCAAGCAGCCACATGTTAAACATTCAGAGTTTCATATCGCAATAGTTTTATTTATTTTGTGTTAGCTTAGTTGGTCAGGAAGAGCAGGCAAGGATGTCAGCAGAGGAGTATGGCAAGCTGACAAGGACCCAGTTGGCTGAGATGGGCTAAGACAAAGGACAGGTGCATGCCAACCTGACTAAAGCAGAAATGACTGCAGCCTTGGTCACACAGCTGCATCACAGACCAGCAACCAGGAGGACAACCAAACTGGACTTGGGGATGTACAGCTCTCAGAAAATGGACAGTTCAACTTTGCCTCACAGGACTTAAAAATGTATCTGGATTTAGAGAGACTTAAAGTGGAGGCCAATGGTTGGAACTTGAATCAGCAGAGAGACTGCAGGAATTGAAGGCTGAAGAAAAGGAGAAACAGATGGTATTAGAATCAGCAGAGAGGATGAGACATCTGGAGGCAGAAAAAAATGAGAGGCAGAGCCATCGTGAAAAGGAGATGTTGACTCTTCACCAGGGTCATGGAGAAGGGAATAACCGAACCCCAGAAGCAATAAAGGTCAATAAATTTCTTCCACAACTTATAGAGGGTGATAATTTTGATAGTTTTATTCATATGTTTGAAAGAGTTTGTAAACAGTATAATGTTGACCACGGGCTCTCATATGTTTTAAAGTATATAAGCAGTATAATGTTGACCAAGGGCTCTGGGTATGGTTCCTGACCCCCTTACTCCATGATAAAGCTGTAACTGCTGTTTCTAAATTGTCTGATACAGAGTTTAAACTATAATACAGTTAAAAATTGTTTAGTAGAGTGTTTTAACAACTGAAGCTTATAGAAAAACTTTTACGAGCATAGATGCAAGGCAGATGAAAGTGTGCGTGAATATACCGCTGAACTAAGTACTTATTTTCATAGGTGGGTGAGTGGGTGTCAGGTCACTACTTCTGAAGGGCTGCAGACATTTTGGTGAGGGAATAAGTCCTTAGCACTTTGCCTGAGGACATGAGAATCTAGCTGTGAGACAGAGAATGTAATACCGCAGAGGAGTTGGGGGAAAAGGGAGACCTATACCTAGCAAGCAGGGCATCCCTGCACAGGAAATGGATACCCAGTGCTGCACACGAGTCTAAAGGAACCCATGGTGGCCAGCCTAAACCACTCCAACAGAGTCCGTCAGTAACAGGGGAAGCCACTAGTTCACACACACAGCCAGGATCAAGGGTTAAATGTTTTAAATGAAGCCAGTGTGGCCATGTAGCATATAGATGTCCACAGAGGCACGGTGGGAATAAAATGCGAGACAGCCAGTAAGTGGGAATCACAGAATGAAGTGGTAAGTTGTCTGCAGACAACAAGGGTACCAAACTACCACAAGAGGTTATATCCCATCTTACTAGATGGGAAACAGGCCACTGCTAAGAAAAACACAGCCTCTGACCTAACCATAGTGAAGCCTGCAATGGTTACAGAGGAGCACTACTTGCCTCGGCAGTCTATTCCAGTCAGAGCTTTAGGAGGGAGCCCATTCCAAATACCTGTGGCTAGGGTTCACCTTGACTGAGAGGGTGGAAAAGGAAGCAATCGCAAATGTGTGTTTGAGGATATCCCTGCAGATGTCCTGATAGGGAATGATTTTGATAATACAGTACCTTGTGTGCATGCAGTTACATACATTCAAGCTTGGAGACAAGCATGAAGGTCTGAGTAGCCTGGGGGGACCCAGAAAAAATGCACACTTGAAGCCAGGAATGATGAGGTGACTACTTCATGGAGGGAGCTACCCAGTAGCAGTGAAACTGAAGGTGAGCCACAGCTGCTTGTGGATACTGATATTCTCTTGGACAGAGCGACTGCAAGGCAGAGGTGAGTAGTAGTACCCAGGCTGACTGTGAGGCACCGCTGTAAGAGGATACCAGACTTCCCTGTGGAAGGAGCGCTGGGAAGGGTTACAAAGACTGAACTGAGGCAGGCTCAGCTCTCAGACCTTACAATACATGGCTTCAGGAAGGTAGCCAGGGAGATGCACCTGATTCTCAAGGAAAAGGGGAATCTCTATACTGGGAAAAAGGGTTACTGTATAGAGAGTGTATCCCCGAGGGAGGGCTAGAGGGTGAGAGAATACAGCATTTGGTAGTGCCCAGAACCTACTGTCTGGCACTTCTAGCCATAGCCCATGACATTCCCTTTGCAGGTCATATGGGTATAAAGCATACAAAGAGATGTATTATGCAGAACCTTTACTGACCTGAGATTTCCAGGGATGTAACAGGGTACTGGGGGACCTGTGAGCAGTGCCAAAATGTAGGCAAGGCAGGAGACAAGGTCAAAGCTCCTTTAATGCCTTTGCCTGTGATTGAGGAGCCATTTCATAGGGTAGCTATGAATATTGTGGGGCCTCTTAAGTGCCCCAAGTTTCACAGGGAAGAAGTATATCCTAGTGGTAGTAGATTATGCTATCAGATACCCTGAGGTGGTGGCTCTGTCCTCCACTGAGGCAGAAAAGGTGGCAAATGCTTTGTTAGAGATTTTCCACAGGATAGGTTTCCCAAAAGAAATACTGACTGACAGAGGTACCAATTTCATGTCAGACCTGCTGGCTTGTCTGTGGAAGCGCTGTGGGGTGAAGCATCTAAAGACCATCCCCAGACTAATGCTCTGGTGGAAAGGTTAAACTCTTGACTAAAGACCATGCTACAGGCATTTGCAGACCGGTTTAAGAGGGAGTGGTATAAATATTTGCCTATCTGTTGTTTGCTTACAGGGAGGTACCCCAGGAATCCCGAGGTTTTCACCCTTTGAGTTGCTGTACAGGCATATGGTGAGGGGATTGGTAGATTTGATTTGCGATGAATGGGAGGGGTGAGTGTGAATCCCACAAGGAGTCTGTTGTGGTGTATGTCATAAACCTCAGAACAAGACTCAGGGAACTCATGGGCTTGGCCCAGGAAAACCTGGCAGAAGTTCAACAGCAGAAAAAGGTCTGGTATGACAGGAATGCTCAAGCTAGAGCGTATGCTGTGGGGCAGCAGGTTATGGTTCTCATTCCTGTCAGACACAAGTTGCAGGCAGCTTGGGAGGGACCCTTCAAGGTGGTAAGGAAGGTCAGTGATGTTAACTACATGACAGAACTGCTAAGCAGGAGGCAGGGGCACAAACCTTACTATGTTAACATGATGAAACATTACCATGAAAGGGAGGCCCTGGTACTAAGTACGTACACAGTAGGAGGCAGGAGGAGTCTGAGGGGGATGTAGGGTTACAAGGGAGCAAGCCAGCAAAATCCCAAATTACTATGGTGGAGCCTAGGGTTTCAGGCATATGATATGACAGTGCAACACTGTAATGGGGTCAGCAATGCAAAGGCAGCTGGGATCTCAAGACAGGGAAGAATGGGATAATGTATTCCCAGACAGGCGCATCCCCTCTCAAGCAACGTTTCTCAAGGGTCACTTGAAAAACTAGCTTGAGTCTATAAAGAGGGGAAGAAAGTCAAGAAAGGAAATACTACCAGCACAGCTATCTGAAATTGTGCAAATAATTATGTCATTTGTGAATATCAACATGATCTATATAAGACACTTGTGTTACATCTGTATTAGAACTGCTGGTACAGAAGTGTATGTTGAAAAGATTTTTGCAAAGTGCTGTTTGAAACATAACCACAATGTGCCCTACTGGAACAGAAAAGAAATGTACATGCACGATTGTAAATGTTTAAATGTATATATTTTAATAGTGGAAACTGGAATACAAGATGTTAACTTCAGAAAAATAGCTGAAATTAAATGGCTTTATGGCTATGCAATAAAAGATGGTACCTTTCAGTTTCAAGGCAGCTAGAGACTGTCTATACAAGGGGCATTCTGTACTTTCTTCAGAGTGAATTAATTACTACCTCTGAAAGTATGAAGGAATGCAATAGTTTTATAACTTCCAGCATGTGCCAAAGATCTGAGATCTATGTATTTTCACAGGTACATCCTAAATACTGCCAAGCTTCCAGCAGTGGGGGTTTCACCTGGAATAGAGTCAGATGACAAGAAATTATGCGATCTTGCAAGCTATCCCAGCAGTAATATTTGAGATATTAATTTGAGGAGTCTCTTAGTGCGACAGTGCATTCTGTATTCTGTCTTGGACCTGACAAGAACCATTCACCACACTTGTCCTGCTCTGATAAAGTAAGTTTCTAGGGAACAGTATAATTCTCTTAGATCTAGTCAGGAATATAGCAAAGCTTAGTTTAGATATTTTTCTTTATTTATTTGAGACTGTCCTGCAATGTTGTTTTAAATATTCCCTGTGATTTTGAACTCTGATGTCACTGTAAATATATACAGAGTATTTTCATGTTCTTTTATTATTTATTAAAGGACCACCTTCAGGCAAATGATGAAAAAACATATATTTTTTCTCTAGTCATGAATTTCTGTACCTCTCAAAGCTGCTTGCCACAAAATAAGTGTTCATTCCTAATTTTATTTTTTTTATTCCTGTCTGCCCTCATGGGGGCAGACATCCTGATGAGAGTTTTTTCACATGATCAGCTAAATCTGTCCCAAAATGCAGTATGACAACCCTGGTTGTGAGAAAAAGTAGCCCATTTGTTGTCAGATTAGACTTTCATTCGCTTACAATGGGAAACCTGAAAAAAATGCTAAGTTTAAGAATCTGCAGAGCAAGTGTCATTGAGTAGTCTGCATTGGATTTTACATATGTTGTTCTCAACAATGTACTACACATTCTCTGAAAAAAGCTTACAAAAGTGCCAACAAATTACTGAGATAAAAAATACTTTTTACGAGTGGTTTTGTTAGTTGCAGTTCCTGACCAAGTTACTCCTCCCTCCTCCCCTCCTTCAATGAGCCAGAATCTCCCATTTCCAGCTTGCTTAGGTTTAGCTACTTAGTCAACTTTGCATGACAATAGACATCAAAGAAATTACAGCCTGGTGTGCCACTGAAACTCTTCCTTCATATGTTTCTTTACTCCTGACTTTTGACTAGCACTCTCTCAAGAATTAGAAGTAAAAAAAAATATCAATCCACAGTTTAGGCCAATATATCAATTTCTTAAAATATGCCCAGTAATACATTTTCTTTTACATTTTCTTCAAAACAAACAAAGTTCTCTTACTGTTGCCCTCACTTTGTTTACCCAGCTGTGTGCTGATCTGTATTTGTAATGTTTCTCTATATGCTGTATTCTATCTACTGTGTCCAGATGAATGTTTGAAAAAACTGTAAATAAATAAAGTAACAAAACTAATGATTTTGGTGGACTAATGATATATGACTACATACAGCATATTGCCCAGAACTCATTTATTAAAAATGCAGTACTAAATAGTCAAGTGACAAAGATGCTTGGAGTGAGCATGTGCATATCTAAAGACAGTGCAATACAATAGGATACACACTGTGGAGGTGACAAAGTTAATGAAAGCAGGTGTGCTCTCTACTTTCAAATTAAAATGGAAAAATCAACATAAGACTGAATGGCAGACATTATATCTAAAGGAAATTGATGTAAATTAAATTACAGCAAAACACAAGTCATTAATTCAAAGGGCAACACAAAAGGCATACGCCCAAAAGACTAAACAACAGTGACCCCCCCCCATTACTTATGATACAAAGAGAGAGACATTCAAGGGAATGTGAGTTATTCCAATTGAAAGGCAACTGCAGACATATATGGGGGAACATAGTAGCAACTCCACTGTGACATCTTCCATGTTGAGATCTCACCACAAATCAGTCTCCTGACCCTCCACAGCAAATCCGAATCAGAATTTAACTTCTTACAGGATGGTATAAATAGCTTCACTGCACCTCGCCCCTGAAATGGAACTGACAGCTATGCTGAGTTTTACACCAATGCTTTAAACAAACACCTGTATAACTATGGCCGTACCTGATAGGACCAAAACAAGCCCTCTCTAAGGCCAAAAACATAGCATCTATGAGACTTTATAACATCCAGGCTGCATCAAGAAAAAGCAACACCTTTGGGTACGCATTTCATAGTCTAAGCTTCATCCCAGCTGAATGGAAAACGCCCACCATTATTGCATTGCACAAATGTGGTGCTTCCACTGATCCCGGGAACTATAGACCTATTAGCCTGACTAGCCTTCTCTGCAAGGCCATGGAGTGAATCATCATGGACCTTATCACAGATATAGGTAATAACAAAACACTTGACTCTACTCAGTTAGGATTTGTCAAAGGGAGATCATGGCTGTTAAACATCATGGACGTCTTCAAGACAGTCATCAAGGCCCTGAACAATCTGTAAATCTATGCATACATCCTACTCAGACTTAGTCAAGGCTTTTGACACTACCCCCAACTCAGGCATCATTGACAAACTCACCCAGCTAGGTATAAACCCTTATATCATTTGATGGGTCACTATCTGGCTCACTGAAAGAACCCATATAGTCAAAACAGAGGAATCCACCTCCAACAGCATACCTGTAACCAGTGGTGTTCCACAGGGATCAGTCCAGGCACGTCTAGTATTTGGAATCGATTTCTCCGTAGTACATGCAAAACCTAAAGATCTGTGGCTGGTAAAGTTTGCTAAAGACAGCAAACTGGGAACAGACATAGAATCTCCAAATGATGTAAACATCCTATTGGTGCCAAAGTTATGGCCTTAAACTGAATGCAAAAGAAAATGTATTTATGATTCCTATTGTTTATGTAACTGAATTTAAAATATGGCACAAAGCTGCATATTTTTACTGCTCTTTGCCTCTGTCCAAACAAAAAAATCTCTGTAAAATAGACGTGTCATAATATATTATACCTGTAATGTTTGAATATAATACGATTGTATTTACTAACTTGTAATTTACTGTGGAGCTTTTCTCCCTGGGCCACCTGTGAAAAAGGGCTTTAGCTCAGTTGGTCTATCCCGGTCAACAAATGTCAAATAAAATAAAATATAAAAAAGGGGACATGCCCCACAAAGACCACTTCAGTATATGCCCAAATATGCGCAAGTACCAAAATGAAACATTTCCTCAAGGACCCCTTCAGTAGCATGTCCAAGTATGTACACACACCAAAATGAAGCACCCCCCAATGACCCAAGTATACACAAATCCAAAATGAAACATTTCCCCCAAGAACATATCAGTAGTATATCCAAGAATGCACAAGCAAAATTAAACATTTCCCACAAGGACTCGTTATGCACAAGCACCAAACTGAAACTGTCCCACCAACATTTCCTTCAGCAGTCTGCCTCAGTATGCACAAGTACCAAACTGAAGCATTTCCCCCAACAAAGCCTTCAGTAGTTTGTCCAGGTATGTGAAAGCACCAAAATGAAACATTTCCCCTAAAGACTTCTTCAGTAGTATGTCCAAGTATGAGCAAGCACCAAACTGAAATACTTCCCCAATGACCCCCATCAGTAGTATGTACAAGCACCAAAATGAAAAATTTCCCCCAATGACCCCTTCAGTAGTCTGTCCAGGTATGTGCAAACACCAAAATGAAACATTTATTCTATTAACCTCAGAGACTCCTTTTTTCCTGCCCACTCAGTCTGTCTCCCCACACACCAAATGTGCCCATAGTGAGTGATTTCAAATTCCCAAAAGAGGATATCCCTCAACTCACAGCGAGCACCAAAGACTAAATTAAAGAGACTGCCATTATTGCACTGAGGCCCAAGCAAGATGCTGTAAGCAGGGATGGGAGGCTCTCAGGAGTGCCTTGGACATCCTTTAGACTGTAAGTATTGCTATCCCATTAAAGAGAAAAACATATTTGATTAAAAATATTTTTTTTCAGTTTTACATCAGTGAATTGTACTCTCGACAAAACAGTGCTCAGGGTGACTGTCCCTTTCACAATGCCCTTGCTACACTACTGGCAAGCATTATAATAAGTTTGCATCTTAAATATCATCTAACCTTCCCACTTTACTTATGATTTGTTTCAAATGGTACATGTATATGAATGATCTCAAATGTATACTGTATACTTCTGCTCAGTTAATCTTAAGAAGATAAAAATCAATTTACAAAATTATATCTTTAACTATAACAGCTACTAGGGATAGTTTCAAACATTTTGCCAAGTGATCCAGAGACATTTGGAGTCTGCAGTACTTAAGTACATTTAATGTTCTAGACTTATTACCCAGTATATATTTACATTACTGTAAATTTTATTATCTGAGTTTCTGTCAGTGTAATCTTATTACGTCTGAGCTTCCCAGTGCCCTGAGCTATAAATGGCATAAGTGACATTTTTTTTTTTTGCATTTCTTTTTGGTACTAGCTGCCTGTAAAGTGTCAGCCCTCCAACAATCAACTGGTCTGTTTATTCTGCATGGTCAAGAACTGATCACAGGAGGCAGTCATCTAGCATCTAATTTAATTAATGATTGTGCGGTAGTGGTGCTGCGGTAGCGTTGTCGCCTCACAGCAAGATGTTGTCCCGTTCGATTCTCAGCTAGAGCGTCTTCTGTGTGGAAGCATGCGTGAATGAGTGTGCCTTCATTGAAGGTTGTGCGTCAAGGCTGGTAACTCGGCACGTAAAAATCCACTACCAAACATTAGCGGACTGGAGTTCCGCTGTGACGACCCCTAGCCGAGATAAGCTGAAAGACACAAGAAGACAAGATACAGTGTAAACAGAATGGGGAGGAAGGACATACAGAAAGAAGATATTGGTTGAATGCATGTTGTTTTAAAAAGGGGCACTTCTGGATGGAGTAAACAGCAAAAATGAAAAACAATGGGAAACAGAATAAAATATCCACAAGGAATGAAAAATTGAGACAGGGGAGAGAGTTAACTAAGTGAAGCAGGAACTGTAGAAGAAAAAAATATAGATGGAAAAAGTATGAGAGAGACTGCTTGCAGAAAGACAGGTCAGGAAAAGGGATTTACACTAAGATTTTTTTGAAGTTGTAGCCAGTGAAACATCTGATTCTGAATAGCAATGATTACTTGTACATACACCCAGGAAAATAATCAATGGTGAAACAGCAAAAAATAAGAAAACATAACCTACCTTGCGGAAAAGTAATCACCCCCCTTGGAGAGGTTCCAACAACTAAGCAAAATACTGAAGTCAATCATCTCTTTTTCATATTGTGGCATCATCCATGCAGAAGGTAGAATGCTGCTCAATGCTAGGCTCAAACTGGCCTGGGACACATACCCCAAGAGATCCATCATGTCTCTTTTAATGTATTCCAAGCAGTTATGCCTCTAGTAATTTACAAACACACAGACTATGACAGTCTTACATATGCCACTTTTGGCAGGCTGCTATGAGATGTCCTGTGCCTGGCATGCAATGCCTCCTCCAGTACTGATGGACCTACTGCACACCAACAAGTCAAATGGCATTACAAATACTTGATCCAAGGATCTAAACCTCTTCTGTAAAATCAGCAGAACCACTGCTTTGGAACAGACTCCCCATTCACATAAAACAAAGCTCAGCCCTGTTCATATTCAAGCAGAACTTGGATATATAGATGGGTAACAGAAAGATGTTGGACTCTTTCCTGCAACACACAGAATTCTTATAACAATCGGCTCCCTCTACTAGTAATGGACAGTGGCTGCTTCTAAATGTTTTATCCCACGCATAGGTCTCCTAAAATTACATATGCTATGATCACATTTTTCTCAATAAGTGATGTGTAACAATCTAACGCCAAATGGGATAGGTTAATTCAATCACCAAAGAGGAAATTAGCCAGGCATATCATGGCCAAGAAGGGCTATAGGTTCATAGGTTGGTACTGGGCTATCTGCCCGAAGGCATATATTAGCCCAGCCATGTTGTGCAGTATTCACCACCCCTTTAGTAGTTCCCTAGACCCTTGTACTAGCAAGCTAGTACCCTTGGCCCCTATCTAGTAGTGCTGTTGGGTGTGAACCCCAGTGTGAACTTTCTGTTACCCATCCACTCATCAAGGTTCCTCTTGAAGAGTGATAATGAGGGGCTCTGTCTTATGTAGATCGGGACCCTGTTCCATAGTAAGGGAAGTCTCTGCTAAGGGAATTTATCCCTCCAGCATGTTCTATTCATTGTTGTGTTGAGGTTTATATCCCTAGAGCATGTAGCTCGAGTAGATTTGGTTTTGCTAAGATGGAGCATGTTCAATAATTCTGAGTTGGACATGGCTCTGTACGTTAGACAGAGATCGCCTCTGAGAAAGCGGTATGCAACAGAGAACAGTCTTAGCTTTTTCAGTCGTGCTGAATAGGGCAACTGTTTGAGGCCAGTAATCCTCTTGGTTAGGTACCTCTGTCGTCTCTCCAGCTGCTGGAGATGTCTAGCCAGGTATATTCCAACTGGTGCAATGTACTCAATAATGGGTCTGATGAGGGAAGAATAGAGGGGCACCATTACATCCTTAGATCTTGATGCAAACCCTTTCGTGATCAGATGGGTCACATAGAAGGATTTTCTAACCACTTTGGCAACATGGTTATCAAAGGAAAGCTGACTATCTACTTGGGTCCCTACATCCCTTATTTCTTCTTCAGATTTCAGGGGATTACCTCCTATGTTGTATTTTGCAGGTACTCTGTTTTTTCCAAAGGGGATTACTACGCATTTTTTTTTGCATTTAGCTTGAGACCATGGTTTTGACACCATGCATAAGTCTCTTTTAGGCCCTTCTGGAGGATCTCCATGTCGGCCGGAGACTCTATTACAGCACCCAGTTTGCAGTCATCCGCAAACGTAGTCAACCACAGCCCTTCCGTGCTTGCCTGTACTTCTGAGAAGTATATGCCAAACAGGAGGGGCCCCAAGAAGAACCCTGAGGCACACCACTCATTACTGGTCTGGATTCGGACATAGATCCCACTACTCTTACTTTATGGGATCTGTCTGAGAGCCAGTTTGCGATCCATCTTGTGACGTAAGGGTTTATGCCCAGGCTGGTGAGCTTATCAATAATACCTGAATGGGGAATGGTGTCAAATGCTTTAGCAAGGTCAAGGTAAGCCGTGTGTACCTCCTTTCCCTTATCTATATCCTGAGTAACTGCCTCAAAGAAATCCACCAGGTTTAGGAAGCATGATCTGCCCTTGACGAAGCCGAACTGTGTGGGGTCCAGTGACTGGAGGTTTCCAATCTCTCCATTTAGGAGTTCCATAATGATTTGCTCCATAGCCTTACAGATCAGACTGGTCACTCTTATTGGTCGGTAGTTCCCAGGGTCAGTTGTGGCCCCACCCTTGTGTAGCGGGACTGCCGTTGCTGTGTGCCATTCTATGGGCACATATCCTGTGGAGAGGCTGAGACTGAACAGGGTATTAAGATCCGGGGTTAATTCCTTTTGGAGCTCGCGTACGACACAGCCTGGGACACCATCTGGTCCCATGGAGGCAGTGTTTTTAGCTTTAGATAGAGCCTTGTTAACCAACATAACAGTAATAATTGGACTTACACAATCCCCTGGAATGGTAATAGGCCCTGTAGGTGGTGAGGGGGGTGGGAGAAATTTGCACTGAACCTGTCAGCCAAGATGTTGGCAATGTCAGAAGGGTCAGTGTATTTTGTTCCATTTTGTACTAGCTCAGAACAGACCTGAGTGTTGCCATTTAGGCTTTTGATGTAGGCATAGAAGGCCTTATGGTTATACTTGGCAACTTCATTTTCAAAATTAGCTTTAGTTGACTTGATGAGGACCCTCAATTTCTTACTAATGCTGATCGGGGATGATTTTTCTGCTTGAGATTTGGCCTTTTTTTGTATAAGTCTCCTCCTTTTATTGTAAAGTTTGCTTATGGCCGGGGTCCACCAGACTGGTTTCTTCTTGCTTGAGGAAGGAGTCTTGGTTTTATTTGGGATAGCATGGTCCATGCAGTCCTGAAGATGCATATAGAGTGCCTTGGTGTAGGATTCCGCATCCTGGATATCATTATCCTTCTGCAAGGGAATAGTGAAGCTTTCCACTTCAGATGCAAGTAGTTTGAAGTTTGCTTTGGAAAGGTTTTTGACTATGGTTTCTTTGACTGGGGGAGGTGGAGGGGTGAGGATGTCCGGGGTTATCAATTTGTGGCCGGATCTGACCAAGGAGGGAGTGATAACGGGTGTGGTACAATGGGCACCCATATTTGTGATGATTAAATCCAATATGTTGTCCCCTCTAGTGGGGGAACATACTAGTTGTTCAAGGGCATTTGAATTTATAAATTTTATGAATCGCTGAGCATAGGAGTTGGAACATTGGTAGTTCGCCCAGTCTACACCAGGGTAGTTGAAATCACCCAAGATTATGGTGTTGGGTAGGACCTTTATATTTTCCAATGTCTCAAGGAATGCAGAGTGAGCATCTTGGGACATGGTGGGCGATCTATAACTGGCTACGACTTGAAATGTGGTTTTGCCTGCTGATAGTTGCGCATGGATGATCTCTGGGGCAACATGCTGCGCTACTAACCTGGAGATATGGGTATCCTTGATGAATATGGATATACCTCCGCCCTTTGTACTGCGATCCGGTAACTGAGGCCGGAAGGTATGATATAAATTGCAACCTATATTACCTTCATTCACTTAAAGTTAAGCTAACAAGTGTGTTATATCAACATCAGTCTTACCAATAATAAGTATTATCTAATGTGAAGCATCACTGATGGGATTATAAACATCAATTATTCATATGGAAAGTATAAAAATGTCAGTATGGTTTGTGATGTAAAATACTTGCAACTAGGATTGTGGCAGTGTGGTTTGTTGTCATTAATGTAACTGTAGTACTGCTTATGTCGTAAGTGATAGTTCAATAAATGTGTTTTTTGTTTAAAAAAAACAGGCCGGAAATGAATAACTTATGCAATGTGGCATAGGTTCTATGACATATGGCAATATATGTACAGTATAATGTTTGTTTAATATTACTCTGTTAATACAGTTTGATTACTTTTGTAGAAATGTAAATTTGCCTCCGTCACAAATAATAATTCAATAAAGGTATTTAAAAAATGTATAAGGGACATGGCAAACATATGCGAGCAAATCATGCACACAATGCAAATCCTGGGACACTTGAAAGGCATGCACAGCTCTGACAATGTCAAACACCATATCACCATGTAGGTACATTGTATCTATGTACATATATAGGTTCATTGGTAGGTACTAGGCTATCTGCCCAAAGGCATCTACAAGCCTAGCCAGAATGTGTTGGCTTTTGCCGCCCCCTTTAATTAGTTCCCTGTGCCTCTGTCCAGCAGAGCCACTGAAGTGATCCCCAGGGTAAACTTCGTTTCCCATCCACTCATCAAGGATCCTTTTGAAGAGCGTTAGCGAGAAGCTCTGCCTAATGCAGATTGGAATCTTGTTCCAAAGCATGGGAAATCTCTGGGACAGGCATCTATCCCTCCAGTACATCCTATTTATTGTTGTGGTGAGGTTTAGATCCTTAGAGCGTGTGGCTCAAGGGGATAAGGTTTTCTTTAGGTGGAGCATGTCCATCAATTCTGGGTTGGGCATGGCCTTGTATGTTAGGCAGAGATCACCTCTGAGTAGGCAGTTATGCAACCGAATACAGCAGGAGTTTCTTCATTCGAGCTGCATAGGGCATCTGTTTGAGGCCAATGATCCTCTTGGTGAGGTACTTCTGTGTTCTTTCCAGCTGTTGCAGGTGTCTTGTAAGGTACATCCTAAATGGGGCATTGCACTCTATGACGGGTCTGATGAGTGATGAGTAGAGGGGCACAATGAACTATTTTGATCTGGATGCAAACTCTTTTGTGATTAGGTGGGCTATGTAGAAGCATTTACTAACCACTTTGGCAATGTGATTATCAAAGGTGAGATTACTATTTACTTTGGTCCCCAGATCCCTTATTACGTCTTCCGTATTTAGGGGACTACCACCTATGTGGTAATTTGTGGGTACTTTGTTTTTTCCAAAGGGGATGACTATGCACTTTTTGGAATTTAGCTTGAGGCCATGATTTTGACACCAGGTATCTGTCTCAGTGAGACCCTTTTGGAGGATGTCTGTGTCAGCCGGAGAGTCAGTTATAGCCCCTAGTTTGCAGTCTTGCGAGGTCTAGGTAAGCTGCGTGTACCACCTTTCCCTCATCTATAGCCTTGGTAACTGTCTCAAAGAAGTCCACCAGGTTTAGGAGGCATGTTCAGACCTTAACAAGCCGAACTGGGTAAGGTCCAGTGTTTGGAGGTTCCCAATGTCTCGGTTAATGAGTTCCTTGATGATGCGCTTCATAGCCTTGCAGACCAAGCTAGGCAGGCTTACAGGGTGATAATTCCCGGGGTCTGTTGTGGCTCCCCCTTTCTGGAGTGGAATAACTGTTGCTGTGTGCCACTCTATGGGTATGTAGCCTGTGGAGAGGCTGAGTTTGAACAGTGTGTTTAGGTGAGGGATTATTTAGTCTTTACGCTCATGTTGGACACAGCCTGGGACACCGTCCGGTCCCATTAATGCTGTGTTTTTGGCTTTGGAGAGGGCTGTTCTAACCTGAGTGTCCATGATTTTAGGGACTCTACATTCTTCAAGTATGGTTATGGGCCATTTTGAGGGTGAGAGGGGAGTGAAGTTTGCGCTGAACCTGTCTGCCAGGATGTTGGCGAGATCGGTCGGTTCAGTGTATTTTGTGCCATTCTGCACCAACTCCAAGCAGATCTGAGCACTGCCACTTAGATTCTTGACATAGCTAAAGAATGCCTTGTGGTTATCTTTGGAGTCCTTGGCAATTTTTCTTTCGAAGCTCGCCTTGGATGATGCTATGAGGGATCATAGTTTCTTGTTGATACTGATCAGAGATGTCTTCCCTTCTTGGGATTTTACTCTTTTCTGTACTAGTTTCCTCCTTCTGTTGTATAGCTTGTTTATGGCAGGAGTCCACCAGATTGGTTTCCTTTTCTTGGAGGAGTGAGTCTTGGTTTTGCTTGGGATGACACGATCCATGCATTCTTGTAGGTGCCTGTAGAATGCATTAGTAAATGATTTTGCAGCTTGGACAGCGTTATCCTTTAGCATGGGGGCTTTGAAACTTTCCACCTCGGTCTTAAGTAACGTGAAGTTTGCTTTTGAAAAGTTTTTCACAGTGGTTTCCTTGTCCAGGGGTGGGGGTGGAAAGTGGATATCCAAAGTGATTTGTTTAGGGTCAGGTCTAACCAGCGGGGGGTTGACTTCCGGTGTGGAACACCGGTCGCCCATGTTGGTGATGACCAGGTCCAATATGTTGTCAACTCTGGTCAGAGTGTTGACCAGTTGAGCCAGGGCATTTGAATTTATAAATTCTAGGAAATGTTGGGCAAGGGAGTTAGTACTTGAGTAGTTCTCCCAGTTAATGTTTGGGCAATTGAAATCACCCAATATTAGGGTGTTTGGTAGGACCTTTATATTTCCCAGTGTTTCCAGAAATGCAAAATGGGGGTCCTGGGACATGGTGGGTGATCTGTAGCAAGCTACAATTTGAATTGCAGTTTTGCCCATTGTTAGTTGCACGTGGATGATCTCTGAAGCATCGTGCTGTGCCACTAACCTGGAGGTGTGGGTATCCTTGATCCTTGTGGGTAGCCTTTTGTATTTTGGTTCGGGTTCTGTGGCCGAAATGTATGGTATGAGTTGTAGCCTGGTAGTGCTGGGGTGCTCTCTTGGAGCCTTAAACCAGGTTTCTGTTACTGCACATATATCGATTTTCTCCATACTGAGGAGTGCCTCGAGTGCATGCATTTTGAGGTTTAGACTTCTGACATTGAGTAGCATTACCCTCAGTTTTTTGTTACTTGTGCTATTTATGGCGGCGGGTTTGTCTTTTGAGCCTTGCCTAAAAAAGGCACTATGGGGGTGGTAAGAGCCTTGGCCAGTATTCGAAAGGCTAAGGGTTACAGGTGCAAGCCATCTCTAGCAAAGAAGCATGGCTTGTCGAGCACATCATCCCAGGCGGACAGACACTGGATCCCCTTTGAATGACACCAGAAATTTAGCCAATTGTTGAAATCAAGAATTTTTTTCTTTATACCGTGGTATCATTCTTGGTGAGGGCAGGATGCTACTCAGGGTCAGGGTCATACCAGCCTGGGCTACGTGATCAGGGAGCTCTTCCATGTCTCTTTTCATGTAGTCCAGGGAGGTACGGGGCTCAGGTCATTCACGCCAACATGGACAATGACAGTCATATTTGTACTTGTTCTGGAGTGACCTGAGTGCTTGTGTTATGTGGCGGATCCGGGCACCCAACAGGCAGCTAACAGTACCCTTCTCCTTATTCAGCCTAGTGAGTGGGACGCCAGTGTGCCTGACTATAGACTCACCTATTACTAATATGTTGGGTATGTTATTTTGCCTTAAGGGATGTGATTGCATGGCACACTGGTTTTGTGAAGTATGTATTTCATGGTTTGTGTTGGGGGGGGGGGGTGGAGGTTGCTTGGATGTTTGCTTTGGAGGTCTCTGTTGCTTTTGCAGATTTTTATTTAGAGCCTCCAAGTATGTTTTCATGTACTTATGTGTGTTTTTTGCTGGTGCTGACTTTGGAGGTATCTGTTGCTTTTGCAGATTTTTATTTAGAGCCTCCAAGTATGTTTTCATGTATTTATGTGTGTTTTTTGCTGGTGCTGGTTTAAAGAGTCTATGTGAGACTGGTGGTGTGATGCAAGTATTTCCCTTCTCCTCTTGACTGTCTGATCCAGTCTTGGGTTGAGAGAGCTTAGTCTCCAGTTTGGCTGTATAATTGCATCTCTCGCATGTATTAGTGTTTGGTGGTAGGAGGAGAGTTTTGTCTGTGTACATGAGGCAGTTGTAACTTCTTCTTCTTCCGGCTTTTCCCAGATAGGGGTCGCCACAGCGGATCACCTTGTCCGCACATTGATTGGCAGTGGAATTTTACAGTGTCGAGTTGCCAGCCCGGCGCCCAACCTTCCACAGAAGGCACACTCACACGCACACCTAGGGCCAATTTAGAGTGTCCAATCCACCTGCAGCATGTCTTTGGGATGTGGGAGGAAACCGGAGCACCCGGAGGAAACCCACGCGACCACAGGGAGGACATGCAGACTCCACACAGAAGGCACCCCAGCCAAGGATCAAACTGGAGAACCTCTTGCTGTGAGGCGGCAATGCTAACCACTGCACCACCGTGGCCGCCCACATGAGGCAGTTGTAACATTGCCTCAAAATGCCCAGATTCACCAGTTGGACTGTTTTACTGGGTGGCTGGTAAGGTCGAATAGAGAGCCTTGTCCTTCTCTACAGTACAGGAGGGTCTAGTGCTAGGGTTTATAAGTACTTGCTATGACTTTTGAGCAAGAGCCGGGTTGAGAAATGAATGGCTTGTGTGCTTAAGTTGAAAGTTTGTCTAGTTCCAAGGGAAAAATTGAACAGCAGACTTTGTGGAGCTGGGAATAGTTATACCCTAGCTAACCGGCACTGCCCGACGTGCAAAACCAGGCAAATGCGGTATTTATAGCAGGGAAATGAAAGAGATAAACTAGCTATAGGCATTGTACATACATACATACAAATGTTTCAAGCACGGGCTTTAAAGCCCTTCTAGCTTGCCAATATGCCAAAACACTTGTTCCCATAATAAATGTCCAGGCTGTTCTTAAAAATATCTAAACTATTACTTGCTTTAATATAATTTGGTAGTCTGTTCCAAGCATCAGCTACTCTGTCAGAGAACCAGTTAGTACACTTCTCATTCCTATAGAATTGTCTACATTGGTTATCCGATGATTCTCTAGTACTTTTTGATAACCCCAAACATTGCTAGAAGTAGTTGTCCCTAAATGCCCTATATATCTGAATACGATCTCCTTTTAAATATCTGTAAGAGACACTGTACAAGTTCAGATATTTTAGTCTTTCATAATAACTTAGATTTTCACATCCATGGATGCCCTTGGTATATTCCCACTGTACTCTTTCCAGTTTATTCATGCTTGTTTTCCTATAAGGTTTCCATATTGTTATTCCTTACTCATGTTTGGGTCTAATATAAATAACACACAATGACTTCATTATGTTTGATTTCCTTTATACACCTATAGTTCTATAATTATCATTAGCCAACTAGTTAATATGATTAGAAAAACTCATAGCTGACTATACCCATATACCCAGGTCCTTAAATGAGTCTACATTGTGTGTACTATACATGTGTGTGTGTGTGTGTATATATATATATATATATATATATATATATATACACACACATACATACACACACACACATATATATATATATATATATATATATAAACAAACATATAAACACACATATATATCTATATAAGTAGACACACACACACACACACACTTGTGTGTATATACGGATCCTTATTACTTTATCCAAGTTTCAAAACTTCGAAATCCATATGGTTGAGACCATATAATAGAAATTTTGAAACTTCGAAAAAAAAGAATTAACAGAAATTTTTTCTAATTTTTGCAAACTAAAAATACCAACTCTAAGATCACATTACACTAAGGAAAATGGTAAATTTTCTGATCAGCACTGTGCTGCGATCTCCACACAAAACATTCAAAGTGTCAACATTTTGATCATGGGGTCTCAACCATATGAATTTCAAAGTTTTGAAACTTCGACCAAGTGATAGGGACCTATGACCCATTACAAACACACACACACGTGTATGTGTATATACACATACTCTGCCTTCAAATAACAAAATTAACTTTCTGACAACCTGTAGTGTTATAATTCTTACCTCACAAAATAATAAAACCTACTCAGACCCAGAGCTCGTAGCCAGTCTACTAGTGGATAAATGTCTTTAATACACCTCTACCCCAGCATTCCCAGATCCAGCTTACTTTTATGTGTACTGCCACAAAACCTCCCAAAGAACAAGTCCACAGTCACTGTACAAGACCAGAATCACTGCCTTTTTTTGGGCGATACAACATACCAGGTTGCGACCTGTCAACCACCCTACAGAGGCTCCTCAACATCAGCCTCAAAAAAGGTTGTGTGCCAGATGAATAGAGGATCTAAACAGTCATCACCTTACACAAGAGTGAGCCAGCAATTTGAACAGCCTTATCTCTAAGGTTATGCAAAGAATCCTTATGGAATTAATAAACAAGGACATAGTCAACATATGAATCCTTAAATCAAGCCAGATCTGTTTAGTCAAGTGCAACTCCTGCCATCATAAAATGTTTGACTTCTTCCAGAAGGCTACTGACTGATGACTGAAAATCATTATACCCAAGATATCCAAATCTTGGTAAGGCATGCAGTAACATAGAATGCTGCGGTATTGTTAATAAACTCTCTTAGCTAAATAACCTCCCCTATGTCACCTGATGGATTGAAAATTGTATCATAATTTAGAAACTAGGAAATTAGGGCGAGTGGCTGCATCTCTTCGACAGACCTGCCACCAGTGTGTACCACAGGATGCAATACTTGGGGTACTTCTCTTTGTCATTTATTTCTCAGGGTCAAATACATTGTTAAAGGTTATGATTCACAAAGTTTGTTGATGACTCTAAATTAACAGAAATTATTGGCTCTCCGGCAGACACCAAGATTCTCAAAGGCTCTTTTCAATGAAAATTGCTGTTGTCAAAATCACAGAAATAAAAAAAAAAAAGACACAAATAGTATATAATAGCATCATTCGGCAAGCATGACATCCCGTGTAACTGTTACATTGATAACACACCCATGAAATGCAAATCTAGGGACAGTTGAAAGGTATGCACAGCTCTCGCTTAACGCCAAATGCCATATCACCATATAGGTACATTATATCTACACATACATAAATAAACTAGCAATAGGAATTGTGAACATTATACACATGCAAATACCTATATGTGTGTGTGTGTGTGTGTGTGTGTGTGCGCACACACATATATATCACACACACATATATATATATATATATATATATATATATATACATATATATATATATATATCTATACACGTACATATACATAGATTTAGATGTAGGTATTCATCTACACACATACACACCAACACGCACACATGTATATGTGTGTGTGTGTATATATATATATATATATATATATATATATATATATATATATATATACACACATATATACACACACATATATATATATATATATATATATATATATATATATATATATATATATTTGCCCTGAAATAGCAAAAATTAACTTTCTGGCAACCTGTAGTACTATAATTCTAACCTCACAAAATTCCCATACCTAATAATAAATGATAAAATCTACTCATACCAAAAGCTCATAAACAATAACTGGCCAGCATCAACCTTCTGATTGCTGTTTGCAAATTGTCACAGTCCTGCTAATCTTTCAGAATTAAACTATTTTCCAATGAAAAAAAATAATTTAATAAATAAATCAATTACTAGAAGATTGGTTGATTAGAAGGTACTAGCAACTTTTAGCCTTAACTGGATGTGAGCCATGCAGAAAGGTGAAACAATTTCCTCATTGGTCCAAAAAGCATTTTTTAAACAATACATGTACTGGGAGTCTTCTATTTATTAAGCCACTACATCAAAAAAGTAGCAACTAAATCAATTCACAGTACACAAACCTAACAACTTCAGTGGAATAAAATCATTACTCAAATATCTGACTCTAGCTGCAAAACTGTAGTAAAGTATGTTAACTCACTGTGAAAAATAAGGCAACATGATCCAAAAACTGTTGCAGAACTTCTGATATTTTAGTAAAGTTATTTCTCACAATAAGCCACTCTTACAATATCAGTAGTTCAGTCTGCGCAAAGTCCGTAGAAATATTACAATCCTTTAGTGAAACAAAGACGTGCAGCAACAGATAGCTCCAAAAGAAGTTCCTGCTTCAGGTCGAGGGTGTTTTTTATGCAAATAGAAAGGTGGGGTGAATGATGCGATTGAATACAAATACTAAAAAGGGGAGTGTATAATTATGGAATGGGTGTGCATAATTATGGAATGGGCGTGCATAATTATGGAATGGCCGTGTCCTGGGAGAGAACAGAAGAGTTGGGCGGATTCCACTAAATTCTACTGAAATCTGTAGTCAGACTGATGGGCGAGCAGTTCCGATAGACAATCACTCAATCACAAAAATGGAGAAAATAAAAGCATCCTTCTACATTAATGTCATTTTTGAGTGGTGGGATCATTGGGTAGGGGAGAAAAAATTTACTTTTTCATGTAGTTGTCCATTAAATGTATTTAAACCTTTCACTGTGGCTGATCTGTATAGAGATATTTAAGTTTTGAGAGTACTTACATATTTGGTGACACTGTGTGGGTCACTCAATAGCCTTGCCTTGGTCAAACTACCATTTGTATTAATATTAAAATTACACAGTAAGATTGGACAACCTTTGTTAAGAGCCTTAAAGTAGCTGATAAGGAGTTGGTTGGTGGCAGTGATAACTACCTTATAGTCTGGGCAGAAAGGAGCATAGCTAGTAAACCTGTGCCAACCTTTCCCAGTTGTGTGTGTGTGTGTCAGCTACTTGGGGAGGGATACGAAGCACTGGTTGGACATACAGGGTGCTGGAGGTCTTGGCTTGGCCACTCAGCTGAGATCTCAACTCTATAGCTATGACAGTGGGGAGTCATACTGGGGATCTGGAGAAACCAGCTCCAGACTGGCTGTCGTCTCTTTAGGGAAACTGTAGTTGAGGCAAGGAGCTGCATCTGGAAATACTGTGTGTGCTGTCTTTTTGGAAAACGGGAGATATTTGGATTTTTTGGGAAGGCGTGATTCAAACACTTCATGTATGAACATACGGGTTTCAAGTACAATATTGTGTCTCTGCTTTGACTCGTCTGGCAGCCATTTTGTAGTTCAGTTGTCTCTAACGTATTTTGGAAACATTGTTTAGGGACTTTTTTTCTTTTTTTAAGCAAATATAATACTCTCTTTAAACAGCAGGGTATATATGGTTTATGCTTAGTATAAAATTATTGTTAGGGGCAGTTTACATAAGTTTATTTATGCTGGCATTTATTCCCAGAAAAATCAGACAGGTTTCTGTTACTGTATGATAATAAGTATTATTTATAGATTGGTCTTTTTTAGCATTCAGACCAATCGCTATTTAACATTATAAGCTGAGCATACAGGTTGGTGTTTGTCTTATTAGTTTTTGAGACATATTTTTTGGATGATACCTCATAGCGACTCAACATCAGATACCTAGTATTTGGATATTGTGATCTTTGATCCTAGGGTTGCTATTGACAGTAGTTTTTTATGTTTTAATGACTGGTTCTTCACCTTACTGTCAATTTTTGAAGTACATCATTTGTGAATTATATGGGTCGAAACATATACTGTTAACAAGACCCAAAAAAGCATATGGGCCATTGCCAGATAATTTAGGTTCTGGTTATGAAAATATTCTTTGAACAGTCGGGTTTTATTACATATAACCTGCTTTATTTTCACAATTTCGTTCAAATCTTGAAAATTCATAATAGTTACTGTGAGATGATACATGTTACCATACTTACATTAATATAATATATGGTCATTTGAGATTATCCTTGTTGTGCTCGCATTTACAACTATTATTTTATGCTCCCTAACAAGTATATTCTGAGTTATACATGACAAATTGGGTTAACTTTTGAACTGTGTCTTCAGCTGAACACTTTTTGGCCTGACATTCTAGTGTAAGATTTACATGCCCTATAGTTGGAAAACTCTATGTTATATGCGATCTAGGTTGCCAGTTTCTGTCCTTGCCTCTGGTTATATATTCTATACTTAGTACATCAGATATATCCTTTGCTATTATATTGGATTCTTTAATTACACAAGTCTTGGACAGTCTGACACATTTACCTAAATTTTCCCTGAATTCGATTTTGATCATGGAGTTGGACAAAATATTACAAGGGTTATGTGCTGATCGAGACGACATAGGTATTTTTGGTGTTGAACAAGTCTCAAGCAGTAATCCTAGTGAAAATACTGGTTCCAACATGACCAATGGTTGTGAATTGGCCTTCATGGAATTGGGGAAAGGATTGAAAAGCCTTAGAGCCAATATCTGGCATCTAAGGTTATTTCATGCATATATCCATAAAAACATGGTACCCCAGGGTCTCAGGATTAAACTTAGACCCATGGTTAGTAGATCTGAAGAGAGACTAACCACTGAATGGAATCAAGCATTGCAGGAAGGATCCATGATTTTTGTCAGGATCCTGGCAGACTATTATGAGAGAGTCATTGATACCAACATCTCTGAAGTTAGGAATTTGAGTGCGGAATGTAAAAAATATGCAACCATTTCCACATATGATAGTGCAGTGGCCAAACTGCCTAAGGACTTGGCCACATTTGAAAAATTAACCAAAGACAGGAAACTTAAAAAATTTAATAGAGACATTATGGATTACAAGAGGGGTTGTCCCTTTGATGTCCAGAAATCTGTGAGATTTGATGATGCTAATTTAGGAGTAACCAGAGGCAGAACCAGAAAGAGGCCCAGATCTATTAAAACACAGTGACTAATCTTACACTAGTACTTCGGGGGATGAGTCCTCTTACACTGATAGTGAAAACACAACCACAAATGAATCTCCCAGATGCAAAAGGTCAAACTCATATGCCCCTTTAGACAAAGGGGCAAGCGGAGGGGTGGTCGTAAACACAAACGGAGAAACATATAGAATCAATGGAGGGGTTGATTCAAACTCTCCTCAAACAATAGCAATTGAATGTAAGAATGTGTTGAATTTATCTGACATCACTTTAACACAAACACAACTACAACTACTAAATAAAGGACTGGGTTTTGTACCAAGTTTCCTGTGTGATGAATATAATATTGTGGTAGATGTTATACAATTTTGTCGTAATCTTAACTTAAAAATATTTTTTTCAGAACAAGACTCAATAACCTCTCAAAGTACTACTGATTTCAGATTTCATAAATCCTTACTTCAACCACCAATGAATAAATATGTAGCTATTTTCCAAAAGTCTGTTTTACGAGATTTACACTTCCCCCATGTGGAAACACATATCATGAGGGAAAATATAACCCAATTTGAAAGAACAGCATTGGACGAACTTAGAAATAATCATAACATAGCGATTCTTCCAGCGGATAAGGGTGGAGCAGTAGTTATTTTGAATATGAATAATTATATCAGTGAGGGTTTACAACAATTATCAGACAGGAAATGTTATATGCATATGAGTCTTGATACAACTTTGAATTTTAAAAAAGACATAGACTCATTTCTTCATTTAGCAGTTGAGGAAGGTATTATATCTTCAAATCAGCCAAGCATCTCAGTGTATCAGATCCACAAAAACAAGTCTTGTATTTACTACCCAAAAATCATAAGTCTATTACCAAACCTCCAGACAGATCAATTGTATCTGGAATAGGCTCTTTAACAGGACCACTCTCGGTGTTCCTCACGGACCAATTGAAACCACTACTTCAGCAGGTTAGTGCAAGGATAAAAGATACAACACAATTTTTACAAATAATACAGGATGTTCAGTTGGAATCCCATTGGTTAATGTGTACATTAGACGTCATTGGGCCAGTTTACAGGCCTTACAATTCTGGCTGGAGAAGACTAATCTCTACTCTCCTGGCTATAATACACTCATCATTTGTATGGCAGAACACATACTCAATAAAAATGTTTTTTTATTTCCAAGGACAATATTACTGGCAACTCCAAGGAACAGCTATGGGAGCCTCCTTTGCCCCTATTTACGCCGATCTCTTCATGGCACATTTGGAGGAGTGTCTTATATACAATCCACTACACAATATATATATATGGTGGAGATCGATATATGGCGTCGATACTTGGATGATTGTTGGATGGTGTGGTGTGCAGATTCTGGCTATCTACAAGAATTCGTGGAGTATTTGAATGATAACATCTGGGGAATACAATTTACGATAAATTCCAATTTGAATCAGATTGATTTTTTGGATGTAACAGTATATAGAAACCATGATAACACACTAAGCACTAAAATTCACAGAAAATATCCCCAATATAACACATTAGTACATGCATCGAGTTTGCATCCATGCCACACCATCCGTAACATACCCAAATCACAGTTCCTTAGGATCAATCAGTTCTAACCATACTGACTTTGAGGAAGCCAAAATAGATCTCACTAACAGATTTTTGGAAAGAGAATATAATTTCTCTGACATCCATTCTGCCAGCACATGGTCTGCCAAACAAGATAGGAACACATTATTACAATATAAGGCATCACCGGATACAACACGAACATCCCAACTAAGATTTATTACTACATTTGGCAGAAATCATAATATTATTAGAAGAATTTTGGATGACAACTGGAATATTTTATTAGCAAACAATTATCTAAGGGAAATATTGGGACCCAGATGCCAATTCTCTTACAGGAGAGACAGAACTCTGGGCAATTTATTTTCACATTATAAGCACAAGGAAAGTGGAGGGGTTTATGATTCATTTAGTTTTTGATGTGGATATATTTTTTGTCTAAACAATGTCACTTTACTACGTTGAAAATTTGTATATTTATGTATACATATGTGTGAGTATATATATGTTTGTACTTTGACTCCTCTGGTCCTTGTAATATTTCCTATGCAGTACCTTTATGTACATTACTTCCTGTATATTAACATTAGCCTCATGGATTTAGTCAGTATATTGGACATGTACAACATTTGTTTGCATATAGATTTGATTCTTACAATCATTATTTATTATTTTTCCTATATATTTTTGTACTGATTAACTATGCTTACTAATACTTCTATTTTTTATTTTTTGGTTTTATATTTTCATTTAATAAGTTGCGTTTGGCATATATATATATATATATATATATATATATATATATATATATATATATATATATATATATGTTATCATATACATTATGTATTCAACCCTTTTGAGTGGATGATACCATGTTGCTATTGGCTGGGGTAACATATAAATATTCATGAGATTATTTTCTGCAGTTAAAATTTATCACACTGAAGAAGGCTGTTTGCTGCGTCAGGGCACTAAGTGTTCTGAATATTTCATCATATTTTCAATAAAACAGAATGTGTCTGTTTATGCTGGCCTCTTGTGTTGTTTAACTGTTTGGTTTGGCCGAGCATTCCATACGTGCGGGGACTTTGGTTCTTTCATTTGTACTGTTATCCTCCCAGTGTACGTCCCCCACTGGTGCCAGTGGTGAGGATTGAGGCTCCTTGATTACTGGTCCAGTGGTGGGTCATCACAGGATCAACAGGCTTATGAGGAGTAGGGTCCTCTAAAGGTCTGTAGCAGAGAGAGTAATGTCAAATATGGGAGCCTAGTTAAGTGTTCAGAAAATCTGATCAGCCTTTTTAGGCAATAAAAACACAAGAATTACTGATCACATCTTTTAAAATATCAACCAAAGGTTGGACTACCCAACAGGCTACTGAGAGATGCTCCGTGTCTACTGAAGTCAGTGATGTGGGAAGGGAATGAGCCATGAAGTCCAGCAATCTTTTTGCTGCATAACCTTCATTAACTTCTCAAAATGGGGATTATCAAAAGGGAGAGCAGAAAGGCTGACTTCATCCTCCTCACCAAGATCATCAGTGGAACAGTCAATAACAGGATCAAAATAAACCAGTTCTGGGACTTCCAAGATGGCTGCAAATTGAGCAACAGCTTAATTTCAGCTCCCCCAGTGTGAAATCAGAAACTCAGAAGAAAGAGACAGTAAACTCGTATTTTTAGGTAAATTTCAGTAAATGGCTAGTAAGTGCACTGCCTGAATGACAGCAAAAAGAAATTCACAGAACCTGAAAAAAAATCAATCACAAAAGGTAAGAAAAGAACAATGACTGGAAAGAATTCTGCAGCTGTTAAGCAAAAAACAGTGCAAGCTCCAGCTTCAGTGCAAGACAATACTCCAGTGACCTGCAGAAAATAATAAGTCAAATGCACTCATAGCTGATTAAAATGAATGAAACTCTTCTGATGTCACTTCTACATCCACTTCATTTATTTTCTCCATAATGCCCCCCATGATACATCATTCTCTGGTTCACTTTGATTAATCAGTTCTTGCAGTAAATCATCCCAGTAAATCATCCCACAACCCTCCAGACTGGAGGGTTGTAACTATATATTCCTCTCTGACCGTCTCCTCAGTTCAATCTAACAACTTTTTCTGAAATTCTTCTTCCAAATCCTTTACATTATTTACTTTTTCGGAGCTGGTTCCTTCAGTTAATTTTTCATCTCATGAACCATCCCACCTAGCTGCCTCTGCACTAGAGATGGGACATCCGCATGTACTTGCATATATTAACACAGTGGGTGTCGATCATTAGTAGGGGAAGTTCCCTGATGCCATAGCCAAATTTCCCCTAGTAGTATAAACACCCCCTCGGGTGTACCCTGAAATGAGGTTACTAGCTTAGTTGGACTAACTCGATCAACAAAGAATAAGTAAAAAGGAATCCTTTTGTTGTACTGGAAGTCAAAGTCCTAGCTACACCTAAAATAAAATTATCCTGTCAGGATAAGAAGCAGATTGACAGGACACAAATACTACAAGTCTTGGGGTGATCAGGTCAATCTTCAATATATTCTACCTTGACTAGTTAACACAGCTGTTGTAGGAGTGGTTGAAGGCCATAATGTACAATGTATCCACAAATTAATTTTCCTTTGCTGCTATTCATAAAAATGTCAGTTCCAAACCTCCCAACCGTCCCGAATTACTCGGTTTTTACCGAGTTTTGGGGTCTAAATTAAGGGGTGCCACGATTCCCGAGTGGCACCCCTTCATTTCCGATTTCTTTCCTTTACTTTTTTTATTTTTTAAATTTTCGCGCTGTTTGAGCCGACGTCATCACGTGCGCGATGACGTCAGCTCAGTCAGCACTACCAGCCAGTCGGAATTGAGCTCAAGGAGCTCACGTCATCATTTCCGGCTGGCTGTGAGCAATGGTGGGAAATAGCTTATCTATTTTTGTCTACCAAGAGAAGTGGAAACTTCATTTATGGTGTACTAAAGAGAGAAAGAGCATGCATAGAGGAATGGAAAGCATGTGCATTTTAGTTTGAAAGAAACAATGTTTTGACTTGTGTATAAGTGAATGAGATAGGGAGAGGGGACTGAATTAATACAGACTTGCTCCAATGATGTAAAATGAAAAGTGAAATGACTACAGAGAGCAATACGTAGTCCTGATATGATCTGCAGGCCTCTACTGAGTATTATCTTGGAAAGGTGATGTTTACTCAGTAATGCAGATACCACTGGTCATGTCCTACACTACGTTTTTTTTTCTTTCACATGGCAGGCTTGTGATTTGCCTTGTGTTTTTTCAAGAGGAGCAGCACGAGACAGCAACAAATTACCACATGAATATTACTGAATGCTGTAAACCCCTCTGCATACATACATTTACACACAAACACAATAGAAAAACAATAGGGACAGAATCACTCTTATAATATTTCTTATCATACAACAGTTTACAGTTTTTCTACAGATGCAAGCTGAAAAGGTGACCATAAAAATGGAACTTGACATGCTATTTCTAATTTGCATCTGATGGATGGAACACTGTCACAAATGGCACTGGCCACTCAGATAAAAAGGCTGTGTTCTTCCAAAAACACTCCCATTCTTACTTATCTACCTTTCAAGTTACCTGCTTCTATAACTTCCACTGGGAGTACAAGGTCCATAGAATAACATCATAGTACTCCAATAATAAAAACCATGGAGTGTCACACCTTCAGATTATACTCTCTAGAGCTGATGAGATTTAAACTCCCTGGACAAGCTCAAAGCATACAATATTACCTCTTACACTGTATGCTTCCTTAGAATGCTTAAAAGACTTATAGTACTTACTACTTTAGCATGGCCAAAATCTACCAGAAACAAAAAACACCTAATGTACATGCATATACTGACCCGATATCCAGTGTCTTCTTGTAGATCAGAGCAGGCAGTACTGATGTTTGTCTGCCACACCGTTTCTTTGATGCTACAGCCATACATAAAGACATTCTTCTTCCGTGAATGGCCATGATAATCGCAGAAGACCTATAAGGAGCAAAATGTCCACATATCAAATAAACTCACTGCTAAAACATGGAACAACTTTGTGTTATTACAGCTATAAACAATTTCTAATAACAGAATGTCTTCAGCAAATCTTTTTTCATATACATAGGAAACAATGTATACTATGTTTACATAAAAAGTAGTGCTACACATGATGCAGAATTAAACCAAGTACTTTAGTTATTTAGCTTTCTATGCTGTTATTTTGAGACCAAGCCAAGTGCCCCCAAGTCAGAAAACACCGTGAACACAAATATACAAGTTCTGATTGTAACTACAACAAATGTAACTATACATTAAGACAGTATAAAATTTAAGTATTTCAACAAACAAGCAAAAATCCACAAGACAACCAATTTTAAATGTGTGAGAGCACTCACTATATCATCTAATCTTAGAGTAGCTAACAACTTCGGCTGCCTTCTTTACATGCTTCACTCATCAGAAATGTTAAATATCTCTAGCTCCCAAAGTGGTGTGCATGTGCCTACCAACTGGTACATGTTGATGGCAACAACTAAGCCAAGTAGTGTGGGGGGAAGATGCAACCTCACACACTGTAGTTCTGACCCCTTTAACTATAGCTGAACTGTACCTGCAAAGCAAAACACTAAATTAGTCTATGTAATCAGAAACCTGCAATACAAAACAAATGACATCTCAGGTAAGCACAGAGGTTGGGCAACAATAGCAAGAATGGACCAACAAAAAGGGGATGTATGGAAAGTAACATATTTAATTAGAGAGGGCCAATTTGTAGATTAACTGACATGAAGTGTACTAAAATATGTGTTGCATCTTGCTCTGAGAGGCACACTGTAGTGGTGCAGTGGTTTGTGTTCGTCACCTCACAGCAAGTGGTTCTCTGCTTTAATTCTTGTCTGGGGTGCCTTCTGTGCAGAGTCTGTATGTCCTCCCTGCATTCGTATGGGTTTCCTCTGGGCACTCCGGTTTCCTCCCACATTACAAAGATATGCATCTGGAGCATTTCTCCCTGGGCCTGTGCTGAAAACTGGCTCGTTCCAAGTCAAACTTTCTTGGTAAACAAATGTAAAATAAAATAAATAAATACAGCAAATCTAATCCCTCAAGGAAGCAGGAGCAGGAGACAACTAACAGACAAGGCTCAGAAAGAGAAGAGATTCACGCACCAGAGTGATGAAGGTATGCACAAATGTGGTCATAGCACAAAAATCCATGGACACATTGTTAAAGCAAGCCACAGAAGCTGCAAATCCCCTAGATGATTTATCTTTGACTGCTTAGGCCATAGAAATGCTGCCCATCTGACAGTGTATACTGCAGATAATCAATTTGGACATTCACCATTTTAACTTGACCACTTCCAGGACATAATCACATGAACAGCTGAATGATCAGTGCTGTTGAGTTCAACCAGCCTTGTCAGATGAAACCTGAGCTCAAGGTACCCATCCAATATTGCAAGAAGCCCTTTCACTTTTGCATCACGCCCAAGGGGAAAAAGAGGGAAGTGGATGAATAGTTTAAGGGATATCTCCAAAACACCTGTGGGACATCTCATCTTTCTAGGTAAACAAGCACCTGCATTTATAGGGTAGTCTGGCAGAAATAATAGCCAACAAGACTAAGGTCATCCAAAATATGAACTTCCAAGTCTGCAGAGCTAGCAGGTGGATAACCTTATCAGTCACAAATGTTAAGTCCCATGGAAGAGAAAGGCTCTTCACAAGTGACTACATATAACTCGCCTCTTTTCAGAAACTAACAGCATGATGTGCTAGGAGAGAAACTCGCATATATATAGTCAATGTACTCAGACAGACCTGCAAGATCAATGACTGCAAAAAAGGCTAGTTCTCCACCCAAAAAGGAAACCATTTCTACGTTTCAGACTAAATCAGCCTAGCTGAATGTTTTCTTGTGGCCTCAATGACTTCTGAGGCTCAGACAAAAGGTCTTTGGGAATTGATGGAGCTAATGGAACAGGCAAGCTTTGAGACAGAGCTACCAATCTCCCCAATTAGACAGGGCATTTATGGGTACCAATCTCCTCAGTTAGACAGAACATTCATGGGTTGGGCCGGGATGGTCTCCGGCACAGCCAGGAACCTGACTGCCTATACCTGAAACTGGGCAACAAGCATCCACTAGGATGTTGCTGACTGATGTCCAAGGTAAGACATGCATAATTTTAATGCATGGAGTATACAACTTCATCCCCCCAACATATTTACGTACTAAACCAGTGCTTGGATACAAGATAACACTATCGGGGGGGGGGGGGCATGGGTCTTAACTTATAAACCCCCTCCAACCAGAAAACCTGAAAAAAATAAAAATCTCAGTATTGCAGATTTCAATGGTACCCAGCAGAAACAAACACATCCTTTAAATACCTGGGCCTGTTATTGGACCAGTAACTTAACAACTATGACCACATTAAAAACAACAAGAAAAATATTAACTCATTTATTATGCTCCCAGAAAATGCCTCTTTTCTCTCCAGACCGACAAGAGTTGCAATGGGCTCAACTTGAACCCAGGCTTCCTCCATCATGGCAGTTGGCACAGATGGTTAGGGCTGTGAGCTGTAGTTCCTGTGGTACAGGTTTGATTCCCTTAGTCATCATTTGTCTACTGTGTGACCCTGATCAAAGTCACCTAACCATATATTATGAGGTCTCCCCTAAAAATAGTCTGAGAGTCCAGTGGGTCACCTGGTTAAATTACTATCATCATCGTCATCATCATAGTTATAGCTTCTAAAGCAAAAAACTCCTCTACTACTGAAAACAAAATCTGCTTATTCATTTCTAATGCTCAGCTTACCTGAGTGAAAGTATGGTGGTTCTGGAGCTCATAGTCCACTGCAACTCCCTCATGTTGGGGGGGGGGGGTTGAGCCAATGGAACTGCAGAGGCAGCAGTTGCTATCAGCACCAAGAGAGGAAGTTGGGCACACATTTCCACCCAACTCTTTTCTCTCACCTAGGAAACTGAGGTCATGATTTTCCTAGATCCTCCCTTCAGGCAATAAGGACCAGCACAGAAAAGAATCTTAGTCTGCCCAATTAAGATGATTCTTTATAATGGTATTATAACAATCTGCTATTAATTGAAGGTGATTCCCAAGTACTGCAACCTTCTGGCAGGGAGTTCTATGAAGAAGCCACCAACAGCCAGTCATCAAAATAACATAGCACAAGACAATCATCTTCTGCAGTCCCTCTACTATGATTGCAAACACTATAGTGAAGACTTTAGAGGCAATTGACAATACCCAGTAATGGAAAGGGTGATGGCCTCAGAATAAATGAAGATGTTACCTTTGTGGGGAAAGGGGGGAATCATGCCCAAATACTGACTGCACCCATCATATCCAGTACCACCATGCTGACTCCCTGCAGCACAAAATGATGATTACAAGGAGCATAACCATTCATAGGTAGGTACTAGGCTATTGGCCCCTAGGGCCTATGTAACTCTAGCCAAAAAGGTACCCTGGCTTTCGCCACCAAAGAAAATTATTTTCCTGTGCCCCTGTCGAGCAGAGCCACAGAGGTGATCCCCAGGGTGAATTTCCTATTTCCCATCCAATCATCAAGATTTTTCAAGAGTGCTAATGAGGAGCTTTGTTTGATATAGATAGGTAGTTTGTTTCAGAGTATGGGAAGTCTTGGTGACGGGAATCTATCCTTCCAATATGTTCTGTTTATTGTGGTGACAAGGTTTAGGTCCTACAGCATGTAGCTCAGAGGGATTGGGATTTCATTAAGTGGAGCATGTCCAACAGCTCTGGGTTTGACATAGCTTTGTATGTTATGCAGAGATCACCTCTGAGCAGGCGATATGCGACGGTGTAAATAGAGTTTTTTGAGACTGTCTGGGTAGGGCATCTGTTTGAGGCCAGTAATCCTCTTTGTGAGGTATTTCTGCAGCCTTTCCAGTTGTTGTAGATGTCTTTTGAAATACATACCAAAAGGGGCGTTGTACTATATAATGGGTCTAATTAGTGACGAGTAGAGGGGGAACAATGACCTCTTTTTTCCTGGATGAGAAACCTTTTGTGATGAGGTGTGCCACGTATGCCACGCAGAAGGATTTCCTGACTACTGTGGTGATGTGATTATCAAAGGAGAGACTACTGTCCCCGTGTCCCAAGGTCTCTTATCACACTTTCAGTGTAGTAGACTACCACCTACGTGATAGCTCATGGGTACAGAGTTTTTTTACCAAAGAGGATGACAATGCACTTTTTGGCATTGAGCTTGAGGCCATGGCTTTGACACCAGGCATCTATCTCAGTGAGGCCCTTTTGTAGGATGTCCACATCGTTAGGAGTTTCGATTATGGCTCCTAGTTTGCAGTCATCTGCGAACTTCGTTAGCCAAAGACCTTCTGTGCTACCCTGTACTTCAGAAAAGTAGATATCAAACATGAAAGGACCCAGGGCTGAACCCTGTGGTACTCCACTTGTCACTGGTCTGAAGTCAGATTTGGACTCTGCTACTTTCTCAGTGTGGGTTCTTGACAGTGAGCCAGTTGGCAACCCATCTTGTGACACAGGGATTTATACTTAGTTTAGTGAGTTTATCTATAATTCCAGAGTGGGGGATGGTGTCAAAAGCCTTGGCAAGATCTAAATAGGCTGTGTGAACCACCTTACCCTCGTCTACGGCTTTAGTGACTGCTTCAAAGAAGTCTATCAGGTTTAGGAGGCATGATCTGACTTTTACAAACCCAAACTGGGTGGGGTCCAGAGTTTGGAGATTACCAATGTCTTTGTTTATAAGTTCCATGATGATATGTTTCATGGCCTTGCAGACCAGGCTCATTAGTCTAATGGGGTGGTAGTTCCCTGGGTCCATGGTGGCTCCCACTTTGTGGAGTGGAATAACCATCACTGTGCACCATTCAGTGGGCACAAAGCCTGAGGTGAGGCTATAATTGAACATGGTGCTTAGGTGGGGTGCCAGTTCATTCTGTAGTCCATGCAGAATGCAGCCTAGGATGTTGTCAGTTCCCATGGAAGCTGTGTTCTTGGCTTTGGAGAGTGTGGTTATTACCTGTGCAGCCGTGATTACAGGAACTTTGCATTCTTAAGGTATACAGATGGGCCCTTTAGGGGGTGAGAGAGGGGTAAAGTTAGCACTGAACCTATCTGCCAGGATGTTGGCAAGATCAGTTGGTTCTGTATATTTAGAGCTATTGTGCTGTAACTTAGAGCAGATTTGAGTGTTGCCATTGAGATTTTTGACATAGCTATAGAATGCTTTGTGGCTGTCTTTAGAATTAGTGGTGATTTTGTTTTTGTAACTAGGTTTGGAGAATTTTATGAGGGATCTCAGCTTCTTACTGAAGCTCACCAGGGAATTCCTCCAATCGTGGGAATTTACTCTTTTTTTGCAACAGTTTCTTTCTTCTGTTGTAGAGTTTGTTTGTGGCAGGGGACCACCAGATTGGCTTCCTTTATTTGGAGGCTAGCATCTTGGTTCTGTTAGGGATAGCACGATCCATGCACTTGTGTAAGTGCTTATAAAGTGCATTTGTGCAGGATTCAGCAGACGTACCTCTATTGTCTGTCTACATGGGTGTCGTGAAGTTTGCCACTTCTGTCTTAAGAAGCGTGAAGTTGGCTTTGGAGAATTTTTTTTACAGTGGTTTCCCTAATGGGGTTAGGGGTGGGATGTGGATGTCTAGGGCGATTAGCTTGTGGTCTGATCTGACCAATGCAGAATTGACCTCTGGTGTGGAACACCAGTCGCCCATGTTAGTAATGACCAGGTCTAGGATATTGCTGCCCCTAATGGGGGTGTGGATAAGTTGATCCAAGGCGTTGGAATTTATGAATTCCAGAAAACGTTGGGCAAAAGAGTTGGTACATGAGTAGTTTTCCCAGTTAATGGTTGGGTAGTTGAAATCGCCCATTATGACGGTGTTGGGTTGTACCCTAATATTTTCCAGTGTATCAAGAAATGAGGAGTGGGAATCTTGGAGCATGGTGGGGAAGCTCTAGCAAGTTACAATTTGGATTGTGGTCTTCCCCAGAGTTAGTTGCACTTGGATAATCTCGGATGCATTATGCTAGACAATTAGCATAGAGGTGTGGATATCCTTAATGAATATGGACACTCCTCCGCCTTTAGTATTTCGGTTTAGGTTAGGTGGCCAAAAGGTGTGGTATGAATTATAGCCTGGTAATGCAGGGGTGCTCTCTAGAACCAGGTCTCTGTCACTGCACATATGTTGATGTTCTCCATTTTAAGGAGTGCCTCAAGTGAATGCATTTTGAGGTTTAGACTTTTAGCACTGAGTAGCATTACCCTCAGATTTTGCTTGCTTGTACCTGTTACGGTGGTGAATTTGTCATTTGAACCTTGCCTAAAAAAGGCACTATAGTGGTGGCAAGAGCCTTAGCTGGTATCCGGAATCCCATGAGCAACAGGTGCAGGCCACCTCTGGCAAAGTATTGTGTGGTCTGTTGATCATGTCATCCCAGGCAGACAGATACTGGATTCCCTTAGAATGACACCAGAAGCTTAGCCAATTGTTTAAGTCAATCATTTTGTCCTTGTAGTGTGGTATCATTCTGGGTGATGGCAGGATGCTACTCAGGGCTAGGGTTATACCTGCCTGGGCTACAAGACCAGAGAGCTCCTCCATGTCTCTTTTCATGCAGTCCAGGGAGGTATGTCTCAGGTCATTCACACCAACATGGACAATGACAGAGTCATATTTGTACTTGTTGTGGAGTGACCTGAGTGCGTGCATTATGTGATGGATCCTGGCACCTGAAAGTCAGCTGACAGTAACTTTCTCCTTGTTTAGCCTGGTGAGTGGAAAATCAGTGTGCCTGACTATAGAGTCATCTATGACTAGAGTGTTGGGTACGTTGTTATGCCTTATGGGCTGTGGTTGAGTAGCACACTGAGTTAGTGGGCTGTGTCATTTGGGTTGTGTTGGGGGGGGGTGGAGGTTGCTTGTGTTTCTGCTTTGAAGGTCTCTGTTACTTGAGCAGATTTTTAATGAGAGCCTCTGCAAATGTAGGTGTGTTTTGTGTTTTTATGTATCTGTTTTGATGGTGTAGGTTTTGAGGGACTATGTGATGAGTGTGGTGTGGTGCAAGTGTTTACCTTCTCCTCTTGACTGTAAGAGAGCTTTGCTTCCAGTTTGGCTATATACGTGCATCTCTCACAGGTTGTAGTGTTGGGTGAAAGGAGGAGAGGGTTGTCTGTGTACATGAGGCAATTGCTGCATTGCCCACAAGATGCCCAGATTCATCAGGTAGACAGGAGAAAACATCGGAAGCGAACCATTAGACATGCCTGGATATGTTCTTATTTATTAAGTACTAAAAACTGCTTTCCTCTAGACAAGTGAGGAAAGTTGAGTGCTGTAGTAATTTGTAGCTTATTTACTGCTTACGAGTTCTGAACGAGTGCTGAGCTCAAAGAAACAGATTTGAGTGCTAAAACTAAAAAACTGGCTAGTTTTAAGAGAAAATTTAAAGAGCAGACTTTATGGCGCAGGGAATAATTTAACCCTAGCTATGCGGTGATGCATAAAGTGTATTTTTTTTCTTTTTATATAACAGTAGCAAATGAGCAAACTGATTTAAACAAATTAACCAATTAACCAATAAAAAGCTAAAAACTGAGCCCTGTTCCAGCAGTCTTCAATCAGACAAGTTCTAACTGCACACTCCTGCCACTAGGGTGCAGGGGAACCTTCTCCAAAAAAGATGGCCTGGATTAGTGCTCAAATTATACAAACAAAGCTAGATTCAGGATGTCTGAATTTAGAACACAATGCACACAATGTGGTTTATAACATCACTGAGACTGGATAGAAATCCCTCTTGAGTTTCTGAAATAGGCACAGGACCTATGGATGCTTTGAGAAAAGTGTAAACTAGATCTGAGCTTATGACTGCACACAGCCCATATCCTGAAAGAGAAGATAGTCTTTGTCCATTTCCAAACTATTTGCCCCCTTCTGACAGCTCACTAATAAGAGGTAAATTGGAAGTGCTAGACATTCAGGGGCAGCCCTGGGTGGTAGCTAGGAGAATTGCAGCAGAACCCCATGCAAGCTGTGCCTTCATGAAGACTTGCAAGGAGGCCCTGTTCAGAGCAGGACTATAAAGGTATCTTCCTCTTAAAAGGTCGAGATGACCTAGATAATAGAACAAAGTGGGTGGGCTGCTTCACAGACTCGCACTGGTTAACACGTTTGTTCCATTCTTCTGAATGCCCTGGACTGCTTCACAGACCCTCACTGGTTAACAAGATTGTTTCATTCTTCTGAAGCTCCTTAAAGATCTTGGATGACTTTACCAACAAGTCCATCAACAAGAATAAGCCAATTAAATGGCCTGATGCAGCTCCTCCTGAAAAACCATAAATGTCTGAGCCACTCCTTGTGTGCAGACCTGAAGCTGTTGTCCTGGCTAAAGCATACAAGAACAGCAGGCAACAGGAAAGTCAAGAAAATAAATTATAGTCCATTTTTTCAAAGAATTTCTGATCCAAGAAGCAGACATCTGATCCAGAAAGCAGAACTGGAAATAAAACAGTAAAATAAATTATTTTGATTTCCAGCACCTAAAAGAGCAGAAAATAAGACATCCTTGCCAAGTCTATGCATCACTTTTAAACTCTCTTTCTCCTGTGGCAGCAGAGAAAGGTGTTGGGGGTTTCTTGACCTTAAAAGACAAGTAATTCTAAGTGTGCTCTGGCATGTTTGTAAAGCAAGTCATATCATATAGTCAGGGAAAGATGCAGTTAGAAATACATATTTGTCATTCTTCTACATCCAGGCTAAAAATTGCATTTTTCAGGACAGAATCATTGCCCTTCTTCTCAAAACAATAATTAAAACTCTTTGAGGGGGGGACAGACAGCTAGTCCAAAGACAACTTCAACAGCTTGGTGATTTCTCCAAACAATAATTTCTGTTGATTCCATTACTGATTAGGACTTGGATGCAGAAGGGAGGTATTCAAAGCCAGACCCTTAATGATGCAGCCTGCACCCACTCTCACATCAGTATGAGCTGGAAATACAGCTTTAGGTGGGTGACAGATGCCCTAATGATGGAGGGGAGAGCTGGCCAAAGGCAGCACTATCAAGCACAAAGCCAGCATTAGGCCATGCATATAACAGTTTACTCCTCACTTGCTTGATTATATCCCATGTGTCTAAAATACAGTTCCAATATCGAACAACAACCAGAAGCCTAGAAGACACAAAATGACCTATATGAACAAATTCTGTTCTTAATACAGTGTCTTCAAGCATAGTAGAACCAAAAGAATTGAATCCCCACACTCAAGGGTAATCTCATTGTCTGTTATACAGGATTCAAGGACCTACTAAATGTTAGACAACGAACTAGAGTGTACTCAGAAAATGGAGACAAAGTGCAACACATCCAAGACTTACTTTTAAGAGCATTCACTAAGCAGGGGTGACTAGTGCCACCAGCATGGTCATCAGCTGACAATGGTTAGAGTGTGTTTAGAAAACTCACAGCCTGCAAAGTGATAGGAGCTATCAAAATGGTAGACTTGAAAGAGGCTATCCTCCCTTCTCCCCAACTCCTGGATGGAACTGCATGGAAGAGACCTCAGCAGAGGACTATATTGACTCCTCTCAACTGTAGTGGACTTCATGGCATCAGAGATGGCTTCCAGCTTCTACTGTAAGCAAATGAACAAGATGAAGCTCTGGCACTTCATACTATGTTGCATGTTCCTTCACCAGGCAGGACAGGCAGGTCCATAGCTGTTGAAGATCTTTATCAAAATCAAACAAAAAAAAGTTTGTATGAAGCAAGTTAAACTATGCATGTGGAAAAAAAACCCCTAAAAATTCAGGTTAGACCCACCTTCTTAAACTAAAATGGTAAAACCACAGTGTGCACCAGCTGTGTGATCTGAGTGTGGGAGCAAGAGATGTTTGAAAAGTTATGCTGAGGGCATGCAATAAGGAGACCTCAGCTGTCAGTGGGTCCTTGAAATAACAAATATGATTCTTCAAAAATTAAATGGAAATACAGAGGAATAAAGTCCTTGCTAGTTATAACAATGGCAACCTCCTATGTGTCTCCTCTATTACACATTCAAAAATAGATACACTTGACTTTGCCAAATGATGTGGATCAGGGGATATCCTCATTTGGGTTTGTGAAACAGATGATACCTATTCACCATCCTTTGTACACAACCCCCATACCACTAAGTTTCAGTGCGCTAGTAATTCTTCAAAGGTCTACATGCATTTTTTCAGTAATAGAAGTGTTAAATCCAGGTAGGGCATACTCAGAAATCTATAGTAATCTGAACCACAAAATAAAGTTTGAATAATAAGAAAGATACACATCTTAAAACAGCTACACTAACAAAAAACGAAGACTGTGTTCTTCCAAATGGAATCAATGCAGGTAGGGTAAAGGGCCGATAAGAAAGTGGACACTCAAAATTATTCTGCACTGTAAAAAAAGTATAATAAACTAAATTAAAAAAAAAAAGAGTTTAGAGCAGTTAAATACAAGCTTGTTACCTTTTCAAATCTAGCAGCCCTACTAGTATCCTTGCCTCAGGTTTCATGCCCACTGAGTGGCGCAGAGCTACAGTTATCCCAATCCACAAGGGGGGATCCACCTTGGATCCCAGAAACTACCGTCCCATCAGTCTGACAAGCCTTTTCTGCAAGGCCATGGAGCGTATTATCATGCAACTTGTAAACAAAGACATTGGCAACCTTCAAACACTGGACCCCACCCAGTTTGGATTTGTGAAGGGCCGATCTTGTCTCCTGAACCTGATTGACTTCTTTGAATCAGTCTCCAGAGCCATGGACAAGGGTAAGGTGGTCCACACAGCCTATCTAGACCTTGCCAAGGCCTTTGATACCATCCCCCACTCTGGAATCATAGATAAACTTACTAAGTTGGGCATTAATCCCTATGTCACCCAATGGGTTGCTAAATGGCTTACTGATAGAACCCACACTGTAAAAGTAGCCGACTCCAAATCCAGCTCCAGACAAGTGACAAGTGGAGTACCTCAGGGTTCAGTCCTGGGGCCACTCTTGTTTGGCATCTACTTCTCTGAAGTACAGGTCAACACTAAGGGACTCTGGCTAACAAAGTTTGCAGATGACTGCAAACTGGGAGCCATTATTGAATCCCCAAATGATGTGGATACTCTACAAAAGGGCCTTACAGAAACAGATGCTTGGTGCCAGAGCCATGGGCTCAAGCTCAATGCCAAGAAATGTATTGTTATCCCCTTTGGGAAAAAAAACATGTATCCATGAATTACCATATAGGTGGCAGTACACTAAACACAGAAAGTGTGATAAGAGATTTAGGGACACAGGTGGACAGTGGTCTCACCTTCGATAACCACATCACCACAACAGTCAGGAAATCCTTCTATGTGGCACATCTCATCACGAAGGGCTTTTCATCCAGAAAAAAGGAGGTCATTGTCCCACTGTACTCATCCCTCATTAGACCCATTATAGAATACAACACCCCATTTGGTATGTACCTCTCAAGACATCTGCAACTGGAAAGGTCTCAGAAATGCCTCACTAAAAGAATCACAGGCCTAAAGCAGATGCCCTACGCTGACCGCCTTAAAAAACTCCAGCTATACTCTGTCACATATCGTCTACTCAGAGGCGATCTCTGCTTAACATACAAGGCCATGTCAAACCCAGAGCTGTTGGACATGCTACACTTAAAGAAATCCCAATCCCTCAGAGCTACACACTCCAGGGATCTAAACCTTGTCATCACAATAAACAAAACATGCTGGATGGATAGGTTCCTGACCCAGAGACTCCCCAGACTCTGGAATAGATTGCCCATACATGTCAAGCAGAGTGCCTCTTTGGACCTCTTCAAGAGGAACCTTGACGATTGGATGGGAGAAAGGAAATTCACCCCAGGGATCACGTCAGTCACCCTGCTAGACAGGGGTCCAGGAAAGTAAATAATGTAGGAAGAAATAGCCAGGGAATTGTTATGGCTAGGCTTGTATAGGCCCTAGGGCTGATAGCCTAGTACCAACCTATGAACCTATGAACCTATAATGTCAGGCTGTTAGGAAAGGGGAATATTCCAGTCATTACTATGCAAAGAGTACAGCTCCTTTCCACATGGAAGTGATCCGAGGCTCAGTACAGATGACTTACTTTCAAGTCCTTCAATCTTCATTTCATTACATTCTGCTCCAGGATGAACTTCATTCATTACCAGAGAACTGTGTATACTAATCTTCTAATATCTAAAGATTTCATAGTCAAATTCAGGCATTCCTAAGGAGATGGTCTAAAGTACGACTTTAATGCACAGTCCAAATATTCCATTGAACCCGATCTTTTAATCTTGGAAATAAATTAATCAACCCTTTCCCTAGTGCTGCTATCGCCTCCTTACTTCTCTATAATCGCAGTCTCATCACCTCCTTACTGAACAGTAATGGAAAACTGTTGACAATAATCCTGGCAGACTAAATATGTAGTGTTGCTTTCTTCCTGATTTCAAAAGAAAGAGTGAGTTATATACTAGTGGATGTCATCCCTCACCCCACCCCCACATCTTGAGAAACATATATTGCATGCTACAAGTGACAGCAATTTATCAGGGCTTTTCTATTCCTATAGTCCTTAATGTTCCAAAAGTATGTGATAGGGTCACCAGTGCATTATTTTGTCAAGTAATAGACTGTATAGGATTGTCACGTGTTTAAACATAGGATCAATAGTCTATATCAAGTCCCAACAATTCAAATTCTTGTATATTATTTTTTGTCAAAGCCTCTTCCTATAAAAAAAACTTTAAAACACAGAACTAGACAAGGTTATCTGCCCTCTCACTCCATGCAGCTTACAATGAGAACATTTTCTATGTGATAAAAATACATATTTTTTAAGCCCCCCCCCCCCAGCCTGCCTGACCAGCAAGTCCCCATTCTCTATTAGCCATTTGTCCCCCTAGGGTTGTGTCCAAGTCATACAGCCGAGCTTATGAAAGTAAGATATTTTGGAATGCTGCTCTTAGACCAAATTTCTTAGAATAATATATCATATAATATACTTTACTGTACAAGGTTAAACTGGTAGTGGTGGAAGGGGTCAAATCCACTAGCAGTAAATTTCCCTATTCAGGAGAAATAAATAGAACTTTTACTTCAGAGGTAATAACTAATATTTTAAAATGTATTCTAGATCATTAGTACATTTGGAACATTAATCAAAAGTCATGTATAAAGGGTCTATATTATAACAGCAAACGTTTAAAAAAGCGAATGCTGTATAATCAACCCTAAAATGTCGAAACGGCAAAATGCCAAACGCACGGAACAGCAATTTTTTTCCCAGGGGAAAAAAATCACTGCTCCATAAAAAAAAAAAAAAAAAAAAAAAAAAACCCTACTTAAATATACCAACTCCGAGATCGCACCATAGTGAAGGAAATGGGAAAGTCCCGAAAATGGCCCAGTGATTTTTTTCCCTAGGGGGAAAAAAAAAAAAAAAAATCGCTGTTCTGTGCGCTCGGGATTTTGCTGTTTCGAATAAAAAGTTTTGATTAAACAGTGTTCGTTATTTTAAGCATTCGCTGATTTAATGGGGAACCTGTATAACACCTCAGTGGCAATACAGTATAATGCAAAGTGCCAAGGGGTGACAGTGAAGGCCTATGAATGTCTGCATTTAGTGGCAATGTATAATAGGCCATATATTGCCACCCCCCCTTTAAACTTCCTTATGAAATGTTTGGACAGTAACTGGAGGGTGCTCAGCTACAAAATGCATCTAAGCCTGCAGGTCTACCTTTAGGGGGTTCAGTGAAGAGCAGTACTAAATTTAACCCTACCACTTTAGTTTCTTCAAAGTATGGCATTTTAATCATAGCATGTTACAAATGAGAAATATTACTATATATATGATATAATGACAACTCAATAAAAAGTATTCTAGACCATTGCTGCTCTCTGCATACTGAGCAGCTGTTCAACATAAAACACCCAATGGGAACAATGAAGAATGCAATGGCAGTCTGAGATGGTCAAGGCCTATGAATCCTGTATCTGTTACTTGCATATAAAAGGCCATACTTAACTCCAACTAAGAAATTTCATTAGTCAACCTGCTGGCAGTAACAGTAGGGTGCTTACTTGCATCATGTGTCTATGACTGCTACATTGCCCTTATGAATTTCAGTGCAGCTCAAAATGGTATTATTACTTTACAACATAGCTGCTTCAAACCATGGAATTTCAGCAATACTACGTGACAAATGAAAAATATTTTTCTGATAAAATATATCATTTTTACTATTTATCAATAACTTAGTAAAGTCGTGGACAGTGAGTATAATGCAAAATGAAATACTGTAAAAGCAAAAGCATATGACCCAGAGTATCTGGTGCCTATGTATATAAGGACATATCTCAATTCCGTAGGGATTCCATTACGCACACCTTTTGGGCAGCAACATTATGGTTCATCTACACAATGCACCTAACACAGCTATTCTACTTTTAGGGATTTATGTCCAGCTCAACACTAAATTTGACCCTACCACTTTAGCAGCTTGAAATCATGGTATCCTAGCCATATTAAAAATGGAATTTATATTTATGGAGAAATACATATGTTTTTAAATTTTGGCATTACTTTCATTCAGTCTTTACCTCCTTTCTGAATGCAAGTAGGAAGAATGTCAGATGGTGACAGGAGACGTCCAGTGAAATACTGTATTCCTACCAATTTATAATAAGCCACATGCCACGTCTCCAATGACAGATAATTAAAAAAAAAACAGGAAATTCTCAAAAGATACTTGAGTATAAAACCGTCAAAAATGCTATTCTACCCAAAGTGTTTCAATGCATCGGAATTGTGATTTATATCGCAGCACACTGACTTTGTCAATACATGATATTAAGCCTCACTCCACAGGCAACAAAAGAACCATTGACTTGTCAAGTGAAACATTTATTTATTGATTTTTCTGGTGTAATAAGAACTTGGCACATACACATTCTTCCTGCCTTTTCAGCAGATATCAAACAGCTCCCATCCCCACAATAAAAAAACAAGTATAATGCCAAATAGTGACATGAAAAGTCCTCTGAAGCACTACGAAGCTACCTATGTTTAACATGCCACATTGCCACTTACCCATGAAAGTTCATAGCAATAAATTTATGGAAGTATAATAAGCTATTTTGGTAGAAAACAAATTCAAGAAATCCATTCTTCTCCCAAGAATTTAACTGCAACTCAACACTGAGTAACAGGAAAGCAGAATGTCTTTGTCAGTACATAGAATTTAGGCCTCTCCCTATATACAGTAAGAGAATTGTTGCCTTGAAAAATGTTTATGCCTTTTACCTTTAATATGATAGCAATACACAAAAGCTGCATTCTACATAGTGGCTGGACACTTTGAAGACAAGCTGTATAGCTGGACTCATAAAAACTGAATATAATGCTATATGGCAACTTGGCACTTTCTAAATACCACACAGGACCATTGGTGCTGACTACAGGTACATGGTTATATCTATAAAATTTTACTGAAAAATATTTTATGAGTAACAAATCTGAAAAATCATATATAAAATGTATTTCAGGTAAAGAAGTAATAAAACAACTGGATACAGAACTTCAACGTCATGATACAAAACTCCTGGTAACACTTTCCCTTTTTCCTGTAAGAACGTTTCAAATGATGGAAAACGTCACTTCCATGGACTAAAAGAATAATGTTTTTCATTCTTATTTTACAAAAGCAATACGTGCTGATGATTTTGTGAATTATATATTCATCTCTGTGTGACAAAGTAAAATGTGCACGCTTGTTGTGAAGTGATTCTGAAGACATTAGCATTGAGAAGACTGTGAAATAATAATAAAGTAACAATGAAAAAGCCAAATTATGCATCATGCCTTCACTGTTTTTTTTTAAATACAGCAAACACTAGCTTTATGTTCTTTCACACATATCCTGTTCCAGGTGGAATGCCCATACTTTTGAAAGTAGACTCTACGTTTGCCTGTGAAGTCACATATATAATGGCCACAGCATGTACTTCTGCTTGTTGTTCTCAGACATGTATACTGCCAAGAAAATGCATGTAACTACCATTTTTTTATGCACAGTCTGTCTTCTACAAAAGACAAAATGTAGCTACATTCTGTACAGTCTTGCAGTCACATTGAAGAGAGAGAAGGAAAGACATAATAGCTACAATGGTAAGACAACTTCTTGTTGTCAAGAAGCATATGAGCCTAGGCAGCAACATTAATAATTATTCAACAGCCATCATATACCTTCTTCTGTGCTTTCTCTACCCGTAATACACAACCATCTTCTTTGTTAACCGTCTGATGTCAGATTGTGGTGTACGTGTAAGAAATAAAATGTCACAGCAATGTCTTTACATATTGCTCCCATCCTGACCAAACCATAACAATGACAACTTCACTGTGGCCATCTAAATGACTTTTGCTTCCATTAGAAGACTGCCCCCCTCAAATAGATGGCCACTTCTGGCAATCGGCTCTGATGTGCAGTTACCAAGAAAGCAAAATAAATAATAGCCACAGCATGTATTTCAACTTGCTGCTGCCATAATTCAAGCCATCCCACCTCAACCATTATAAAAAAAAAATGACTGGATCATACTGTGGACAGTGTGGGTATGATCATCACTGTCTACAAATACATTTGCTTTCCTCCAAGCAAGCTAACAAAAAGATACCTGCAAAAGAAAACCTTCCATGAAGAATATTCTGACTGCTCTTTCTTGGTTGCCCAAGTCAAGTACTGACATTGTTTGCTCTTATCAACTAATGAAAAGTAATTACACTACACAGTAGTATGATATGCATTGCTTAGCCAGTCCTGTTTTCATGACAGAGTACTGTAGGTGAGATGTCACACTAATGAACCAAAAGTATTTTTTTTTCACGTCTAGGTTTCATTTTCCTTTCACTGTAACGAGAACTTGTGGGTAATTATTTCTTTAATACAATTACAATACTCTGCAAATAATTACTCCACTAATATCTTTGAGTGAAAGAAAATGCTTTGAACTACCTTTGCACTGATTTTAAAATGAATAACGATATCCTAAAACAAGAGTCATTTTGGAATCTATTACTCCATGGTGATAAGAGAACTGTGGATCAGATCTTAACAGGCTAAACACATCTAGGTCATACATACACATGATCATATTTTAGCCATTTACCATATATAAACTTTAGGAGAAAGGTACAGAACTTTTGGGGGCTGAATAAATGCACACATGATCACATCCTTTATCCTGACTGAACTGAGCTTCAAATATCTGTTATTCCTTCAATAAAGAATAGACACCTAGAATTAAAGGTACAGACATTTATGATCAATTTAATTCCCAAATCATGCTCTTTGCGGACGATATACTTTTAACTATGAGTGTCTCACAAGAATCTCTTAAAGAGTTAGATTTTTAGACTAAAAGGTTCTCTGATGGCTCAGATTTACGTATAAGTGAATCTAAATCCAATTATATGCATTTAAATAAAAAACAAAATTCTTTCATAACTCCAGTCCATTTAATAGGAAAACAGGTCTCTTCTATAAATTACCTAGGAATTATTATTGATAACAATATTAATAACACTATCTACAAACTATAAAAAATCTTAAATACCATAAAACTACTCACTGACAAATGGAATAAATTATTCCTAAAGTTTGAGGATAGACTTCAATTAATAAAGATGGTATTATTACCAAAAATAAACTATATAGCTAAAGCCATTCCAATGCTACCCAATAAAAAACTATTATAAGACATAAATAAAATTCTTTTAAATTTTCTCTGGTTCCCTAAATGAAACAGGATAGCCTATGCTCACCATATTAGACCCTGGGAAATGGGAGGAATTAATTTTCCAGACTTAGAGACATACATTAAGGCTTCTATATTCAAAATAGTTTTCAACTGGATAGACCCAAAAATTTAATCAGCCTGGAAATCCCTTCATATTTCTACTTTTTAAAATGAGAATAAACTCACAAAAAATACTCTTTCAAATGATCAAATAAATATATTTTGGAAAATATTATATCTTAATTTACAATTTAACGTTTCAAAACCCACCAACTCAGTCTTCATAAACTACATCTACAACTCATCTTTTATAAACTCAAACTTAGACATTAAATTATAGTGGGAACTCTTAATTCCTTTCAAAATAACTAAAAACTTTCCCAACAAATTACATAAAAACATTATAAATAATTAGGAACTGAAAAATTTTACTTGTTGGCAAGATTGTATTAGGAACTCATCAGTCTTAAACATACAACAAATAATAAACACCTTTGATATTCCAAATTCATATTGGCTTATACTTCAAAGCATTTTATTTCATGCTCAAGAGTTATACAGACTAATCAATAATTCCTCCTTTAGTTCTGAACCAAAATTAATTTCTATTATCCAAAAAATGTTTTATAATAATCATAATTGATCTAATTTAACCTCGTTGCTCTATAAAAACTTAATAATTTACAAAGTTAATCCAAAACAAAATGTCTAGAACTTTACTACTAAAGGTCATCAGATTAACATATCCTCTGAAAACAAAATTAATTTATTGTACTCTATTAAATTAACTTCCAATCTACAAGCTTGGAAGATTTTTTCATGGGAATTCTTGCACAGGGCATTTTACACCCCCAATAGGATAGCTAAAGTGGACTCTTCTAAACAATAGTTTTGTTGGAGATGTTCTCAGAATTGTAATGCTGATTGGATTCATATTTTTCTGAGTGCATCAAAATTAAAAAATTCTGGGAGGAGATTGGAAATTTCCTTCAAGCTATTTTTTCAGATTCCTTCATGCTAACTAAATCCATGATTTTCCTGAATGTAACAGAAACAAATGTTATGAGCAAAAATAATTTGTATCTATTATTGACTATACTAGCAATTGCTAAAAAATGTATTACAAGAAAATGGAAAACTTCATCTGAACCCAACTTTCAAGAATTTATGACTCTACTAGAAGAAACAATATATATGGAAACAAAGGTAAAAGAAACAAGAATTCCCTAATAAATGGATCAACAATCCTTGGAAGAAAGTTTTTTCTCTCACTGAGACTTTAAAGATCTCCACATCTTCTTAGTACTTGGAGAAATTACACTGATTTTTTTGTGTGTAACTACCTCTCTCTAACACTAAGTTATTCTCATTTTTTTTTCTTTTTCATATAGGCCATATGTACATATTGTATATAGTTTGTCTTTGTTTCATTTGTATTCTAGTAGAAATTATGTTTTGTCTTTTTGAAAATCAATAAAAAATTTGGAAAAAAAAAATAATAGACACCTAGCAATTTTCTGACACATTAAACATCATCTTATGCTCAAAATAAGAAATGAACAGCTGAGTGCCATCAGTGGGTAATAATACTGCAGTCACCACCTTCATATAATATCTTCTTTCAGTAGCACATGTGCTGTGAACATGTAGGTGCTAAAATGTACCCCTGCCAAATCTTGCTATATAGAGAGTGACTTGTAAATTACCTACTACCAGATAACAGTATATTAAGTGGTAAAAGACAAACCAGTCTATAACTGTGAATGAAAGACCACATCCCATCACTGTGCTGTGGTACACAGTGTTAAATGAAGATGACAGAATGAGAAGGAACAAGATGGAATACAGCCAATGGTCCCTTTAAAAAAACAGAAATTATTAACAATGGTTATGACTACAGGCTTGTCCTACATTGTCATCTAAGTCAGAAATTACATGGATTAAAAGTCAACAACAAGACAGATAATTCCAACTAACCCTATAACACTTCATCTGCCACCTATCCAAAATGTATGGTGTTGAGACACTATGGTAATTTTCAAAACTGTATATTTACACATGGTTTCTTAAGGTTGAGTGCAGTGGCAATGAAAAATAGCAGCACTTAAAGAAAATCTAACAATCTGGAAAATGAATGGGTTCAAAGGTTAGGTTGTAGACAATGTGACACATAGGTGGTCCAACAACCAACTTGCTTACAAGAGGTAAACATATGAGATAATTTCCATGACCTTATTGCTAATATAATGAAACATTTCCAATACACTGAAGAGCTTCCCAATGTAGACCTTTTGCAGATCTTTATGAAATCATTTGCAAGGCACTGAGCATGCACCATAGCCTCTCATCCACAGGTTCAGAAAAAGTCTTGTACTAAGCAGGATGGAAATGACAGCCTGGCCAAAATCCAGAACAGCAATGGTTTAAAGTCAGCTCCAGAAGAGACTCTGATGGACAAAAGCATTGTCTTGTACTGTGAGATTCTGAATGATAAACCAAACAGTACACATCCAGTTTTAGTTCACTGCCTATCAGGCATAATTTCTTTGGTTTCTTTCCTAAGTTCTAGCACTGTGAGTGGGTTTTGAGGCACTTATGATCAAATCAGTACTCACAAGAAGCAAACACAGGACATACATGTAAGGGTATAAGCTGATCCAGAACAAAAGTGATGACAACATTTAGTTTGCACTTGTGGCTCCGTATCACCTGAAGTGTGCTCTGGAGGGAGCAGGTCGAATAAAGGCACAAGGTCCCTATGGGATATAATCTAGAAACTACTAAAGATAATCATTTCCATTAAGAAATAAGCAAAGGACCAGAGATGAGCTTTAATTGAATGGATATTAGCATCCCAGAAAGATAAGACCTGTTCTGTTAAGTGAACAGTTTTGCTCACAAACAGAAAGAGAGTAACCAAAACTAACAGGCAATAAGTAGTAATCAGGATAAAGGGGATTTATTTATACTTTCAGGGAAGACAGGTTCCTAAGAAAAATTACAATAAAATAAAGGTACAAAACAAAATGAGGCCCAATAATGTTTACTCTAAAATCCCTACAGAAACTGAAATAATGAGAAGGTTAATATTACTGTTATCTAGGAGAGATATGTCTCCCTTCACAAGACTAAGACTATAAGGCAGAGGTTGGAAATTAATAATCAGTAAGTCTGCCTCTGCTGTCATGATATTTATGGACTCAGAGTAAATTTTAAGAAGGGAAATGGACAAGTCACTTAGAGGAAGCTAATATTTTCACACAGTGGGAAAGGAGTAATGAATGACACAAAGCATTACAGATATTTCAATTTATTAACCAAACTAAAAAAGGTGATGAAAGGATCATAACTAACACAGTTCTAAATGACCTAGAAGGCAGTAGAATGCAAGACCAAGGCAACATGGTCAGGAAAGAGATTGTCCACAAGCACTAATGATCTTATTTTTTTGCAAAGATGTGTCAAATGCTACAGACAAGAATACACAGGTGGATGCTACCTTTTAGAGTTTAATAGGACTTACAGAACACAATATGTTGACAGACAGTATATTAAATCTGGGGGTCAGTCTTACTATGGTTAACCAGGTTCAAGACTATCTGTGTGGAAGAACAATGGGGATTAATAATAATGGTAAGGAGGGTTAATGGTCATTATGAACAGTGATGACCCATGGTGCTCAATACTGTGACCAGCACTAGCTGCAGTTTAACAACATATGGTGAAAAAAACAGCAGCTTAATGAACAAGCCCATTTAATTAAAAAAAAGCCATAAACCAAGGAAGTAATTAAAAACTTTTAACAATGCACTTATTTTAGATGAAAGTTTATAAGCAGCATATTATTAAAAGCTTTTTTTATTATTTTGTTGGTTTATGGCTCTTTGTTTTCATTAGCTGCAATTTACTAGACTGATATTAAAAACTGAGCAAATACCTAGTTTGGTACATGTATTATTTCACTTGTTAACTGGATAAATCCAGCAGACTCAAGTGCATCTTTTTATTGATGATGTGGGAGCACTGCTTATGCTATATATTTAATAAATGGAGCCCTATGTTTACACTCTGAATGTAACTGACTGACACAAGCAAAGAACTATTATAATACCAATTCATAGGATACAGCTTTAATAATCTATGTTATACTACCAGACAAATGAAAAGCAATTTTTAAGACGCTGGATTTCTTGAACCACTTTCAATTGTGGGTCTTAGTGAACAAACTTGAAACCTTGTTGGATAACACAACAATTATTAACTTTAGAAGGGAAAGTGTAATGGGACTGTACTAACTGGGGATGAATAGTGTAATGTGGAAACCAGTATGAAATGTAGAAAACATAATGCCAAAAGGAATAAGTTAAAGGCCACTCACATGTCTAGTAGGAAGTAACCATTTTACATAACATTAATGAAGCCATTCTTAGAAATCAGAAATGTAGTCTGGTTGCCCGAGTAGGAAGGAGTTATCTAGCAAATTGAGGACTGCATTTTTTTCTGCAAAAAATAATGTGGAGGCTTGATTATCTCCCTCAAGCAGGTGTTTCAAGACTGGTGGGTGTCTTTTTCATTATATTGCAGATGAATTATAGAAAATTTGCTCTTGATATACATGGAATTTAGGAACACATTTTTTTAAATGTGTCAACTTGGATAAGCTGCATCAAGTTGTTAGTATTCAAGGAACAAAATGGGCAGCAACTGTAGTAGAAAAAAATGAGTCAGTAGTAGAGATAAGACAATGGAATAATCTGTATACTGCTATCAAATCCGCCACACTTGCTCTTAGCTTAGAGAATTTTAAGGTGTCACTAGATAATTTAAGGGGATAAGGTCTATGATATATTTTAAGACATACAAAAGTGAAACCTCTTTTGGAACTTTTTATCGTAAACAATATGCAATACATGGAGCCCTATGATTACACACTGAATTTAAAGAAAAGAAACACTCCTCTGACATAGGAAATACACTTAAAAGATCTTCTAAGCATTCTGCAATATTATTAAGCTCTAGTCTCACACAAGAGTATTAACAAATACTGCCGGCCATCACAGGATGGCAGTGAGAAACTAAAACAGTTTTAACTGCTCTGCAACACCATAAAGTGTGACAGAGTGAAATGTCTAACAACTTTTCAACCTGTTGGTTGATCAGAAGGATACTTAGCTTCTGGCTTTTGTCTGTGTGGTAGTGATGTATGTTTTATGGCTTTCAGAGCTATAAAACACTTTTCATTACAACACTTCCTGTAGCTAGTAGTACATCTCATACAAGATTACGACCAGATCCCTCTCTTATCATGACTATTTGGTATGTGCTCTTGACATTGTCAAACCTCACCTCTTGAGCTTTGCTTTCTTCTGCCTTTCAGGTAAATTCCTTGACATCCATTTTTCAAACACAAACAAGTTAATAACAGTCCCAATCATTTATTTTCAGAAGGAAGTGGTATAAAGTGATGTGATGTTAAGCTATGCTTGATGAACAAATTTAAGTATGTCTAAAAGCGACAGAGATATAGAACTAAGGCAGCAATGATTCAAAAAAGCTCATGCCAAACAAATTTAATTGAGTTGTTGAATTAACTAGCCAGAACATTAGATGAGAAAGAGGTGGTGAATAAAGCAGACTTCGATTTCAACAAGACATTTATAACTATCACATAAATGATTACAAAATGAATTAAAATGCTTAGAAAAGGGCTTAGAGTACATCTCAGAATTAAAGCAGGAGAAGAGACTAGCTAGAACATAAAACAAATAAATTAAACTGAGATCATGTAAAAAAAAAAAAAAAAAAACAGCAACTCGGGAGAAACACGGGGGTTAGTAATGGAGCCAATCTTTTGCAAAATTTTTGTGTGTCACTTTGCAGAAGTCTTAGAAAAAAATATTTGTTTTTTTTTTTTTTGTAGACGACAAAGTTGTATTACAAGAGATGAATAAATGAAGCTTTAGGAAAGATGAGAAAATAATTCCAGGAATAACAGAATCATCTAAAACAGGCAGATTAAATTATGCAGTAAACTAAAATAATACATCTGAGACACAGAAATACAGAAGACACAGTTGGTGGATTTAAGGAGAACAGCCAACAACAGAGGAAACCAGAGCTAGGGGTGGTCATTGTATTATCACATGTCACTGTAAGAAAGTAGCAGGGAGGGGCTGTTGAAGTGGGAGATTGAGGAACAGCCGGTAGCAGTAAAAAAAAAAAAAAAAAAAAAAAAGAGAGAGAGAGAGAGGGGTACAGGATTAGCAACTAACAGCAAAAAAGAAGCTATTATACCGTCTGACAACTTTAGCAGCCAATCTAGACATGTAGCCCTCCAGTGTAAAAACACTTCATTCAAGCAGTTCAAAGGAATGCAAAGCAATGGGGCATGGTCTGCAATGGAACAAACAAACAGAATAGAAAGACCTCAACATGTATAATCTTGTGGAATGAATGCAGAGTACTGGCTACATTTTGATTTATATTCTTTTTCATGGTTACTTTGCCTGCAGACCATCAAGCCATTATCATGATCACCCATTTAGCCACCATTATTGCTATATGTGGTGTAGCTATCATCCAAGGCAGCCAGGTAGTCAATAAAGCCCCGTTTCACCATCATCCCTTTCCACTTTGAATTACAGGTTTCTGCTTGTGTTATGTATAACCTTAAATGTATAGCTCTGAAATACCCCTTCAAATTAAGTTATTCCAAACCACCGTGTTCTAATGGAAGGAGCAGCTTATCCAACTTGACTCTTTCTGCCTTCTCCTCCCAGATAAAATCTTTCAACTTTTTGTTAATTGCTATCCACAACTTCTCCTGTGGTTGATAAAAAATATACCTGACCTGTCTATAAAACTAAAGGGACTAAAAATATTTTCACTGCTTTTATCTTGCTATCCATATCCACAAAAGAGAGTTTCCAGTTTCTCAGCTTTTGTATTATCTTTTGTTTAGTCTCTTCATATCCTTAGTTGGCATAACAGAATCCTTTTTAATCCCTACTCCCAAATACTTAATTTTAACATTTCCTCAAAAATATGGTACTGTTGAACCAATTTGTGTATGGGTACACAGTATACAATTACTGTCTTTGCTTTATCTTCACTCATTTTGTATCCCAAAAAGACTTGAACCTGTGACAGAATGTTCCACAACATGGAAATGTCCTTTTCTGGTTTTATCAGGAATAAAACATCATCTGCAAATAAAGTCTACAATACCAATTACATCATTTAATTTCTGAGCCCCTTATTTTCTTTGCCAATGGTTCTAAATATAATGCAGACAAAGGGTAAAGAGGACACCCCTGTCTGGTTCCTTGGCTAAAACATAACTTAGACAGGAGCCCAGCCACTTTAATTTTCACCTCTGATTCCTTCTATATCCTCCTAATCAACCTTACAGTTTCATCACAGAATGCAAATACTTCCCTTGACCTACACATAAAATCCCAGCTTACTCTGTTGAATGCTTTCTCTGCATCAGGACCCACCAACAACAGGGTATTTTCTTACATTCTGCGTCCCAATGGATCATCCTCATTTTATTAATGTTGTCAAATGTTTGCCTCCCCTCCACAAAACTACACTAATCCATATCTATTAATTTTGGCAACACCTTTGCCATTCTTTTAGCCATTACAGACATTTTATAATCATGGTTTAGAATCAAAATGGGCTTAGATGAAGCTAGATCTGATGGGTCTTTACCATCTTTAATTATTATAGCCACCACCGCCTTTCTTCCAGGATGTTAGTGGTTCTCCTCCTTTTAAAATACTGTTAAACAAAACCTTCTAGATTCTTATAATTTTTTTCCCTCCTAGCTTCCAAACTTCCACAGGAATACCATCTACTCCCAGGGGCTTTACTGTATATATTGGCTATACATAACCATTGTTATCTCATCTCCTCCTATCCTGTTAATAATTTAGCCTTCATCTACCTCTAAAATTGGCATATTTAATTCTTCCAAAACATTTCCATTTATACCTTCTTTTGATTTCCATATTTCTCTGCTTTATTCATATTTTCATAAAATTTCCAAAACATTTCAAGTACCTCTACAGAATCTCTGGTTATTTTCCTTTTTATAGACTCCCTAGGCTTGGTGACAACCCTATTTTCTGTTGCCTGAGTCATTGTGCTAAAAGTTTTTGTGCTCTAGAGTCATCAAAAAACAGTTGCTTAACAGCAGTCTTTCTAAACACATGCATATTACTGAGGTAATTCTTTACTGTCTGCTTAGTTGGCACTCTGCAATTGCTCCTCCTCTTGTTCTGTGTTATTCCCCCTGTTCTGCAATGCTCTAACCTTTGTCAGTCCTTCTAAATAATTCTTGTTACTTCCTAACCATGTCTTTCTTTTATTTCCACCATATTTTAAACTTCACTTTAACTTTATCCCAGTGCCTAGCTATATTTTCAGAAGAATTTCTGTCTTCGCTACTAACTCCAAAATAAATTTCCACTACCTATTCCTTAAATTCATCTCTTTTTAACAGCTAGGTGGGGAAGTATCAGTTTTTCATTTTTATTTCATTACCCTGTGATCTGAAATAGTTACAGTAAGCGTATCAAAACTTTCAATTAAACACACATGTTCCTGTGTGATATAATTTCTGTCTAGCCTGACCCAGTTTTTGTTCCTTTAAGAATATGTAAATTTACTCCACTCCTACTATTGAATTCACACCTTCCATACAAACTTCTTCAATAAGCTACCCTCTTTTTGCTATATTTTCCCTTCTGGGCCTCCCAGATACATCCTCACTACCACAAATTAAATTCCAGTCCCCACCAATATATTCCTTGCTGAAAGTTGATTATTTCTCCCATTGGAGCTCCTCTTGCAATTAATATAAGTACTCCCCTTATCCTTTGTCCCAGATATTCTGCTAAATAACCATCCTAAAATCCTGTATCAAACTCACATGCTCAGTTCTTTCCAAATGTGTCTCCTGAAGAACAGTTATTTGCACACTGTATTTTTAATACAGTTCACCACTCCTTTTTGTATGCAGCTGTAGGACCATTTTATATTTAAAGATAATATGGAAGGTGATGCCATTATGTTAAGATGTTATTATTCCCTGATATTGTGTGCAACAGCTTTTTTTTTAAATGTCTAGTTTCAACTTTTGCATTACATGCATACAGTAATGTATGGCAGGTTGATCTTTTATACACACTTTCTTGTCATATCCATTTGAGCCTATGTCGCATCTTACAAAACCTTGTTTTAATGAAAACCCTCAAACAAACAACAAACACCCCACAGAACACCCCTAAAACCTATTAACTTAATACTAACACAGAACACTATGCACAAATTCACATAATGACATTTAACCCTCTTAATAGGAACAAATGTCCCACATCAACAGCCATACTCATGGGCTTGAATTAACCTATAATGAAGGTTATCCACACTAAGACACACATGGTATAGTCTGTGCTTCTACTTCCACTAAGTAACGTCTGTTTTTGTTTTTTCTCTATTCCTCTCCCAGATTAGAAAACTACTTGAATGCTTTCAGAAACCATTATGTCCTAGCCATTGAAGAAAGAAGCATTATGTTTTTATTTCCCCTCCATAGGAATATGGACATAAGAACCAGATACACAGTTGCCTCCACTACATGCATGCATTTATTTTCTAGAGGAAAATGTTTCATTATATTCCATGTTCTTTTATTTATTCATTTGCTTCTCCTTAAAACTTATTAGATCAAGCCAAGAGCCTTAATCCAGTCCAGACTTTTCTTCTTTTTTATACTGCAGTGCCTATATTTCTTAAAACTGAACAAGTAGAAAGAAATAGGCCGGAAAAAAGGGGGCACCTGTTTATTTTAACATGCCTACTACACACAAACATAACTGAGAAAGCTTTACTTTAAAGCATGCAGTTTATGTCGCACATTATATAAATACTACTGTTAAGAATAATTTTTGTTTTACTTACAGTAAACTCTCCTCTTCCTCTCCTAAATGTTCTTCCAAACATTAAAGACACAAAGTAAGTCATATTGCTTTGAGTCCCCTACAAGTTTTCAAAGTTGTCCAATATTTCCAGGTTTTCTTGTTCTATCATGTTTCACATATATAACTAATGCTTTGTAATCCCATATTTATTCATCAATTTCTGAGTTGCTGGTTTTCTTCATGTTGATCTCCCTCACCCAAATCCAGTCTCAGCTTAATTTCCAATGTACCCCTGGTTCTTCTAGTCAACTCTTGTGCTTTTTTCTGTCTCTCAAACAGTTTATTTTGAAACACTGGAAAATATTTCACTGGCATAGTCACTCTCTGGGCATTATTACCAGAACAAAAAAAATCTGAATTTCCTTCTGTTTGACAGCTCAACTTTTGTTGGGCAAACTGTTGTATTTCCTCTTTAGCATGGTCTGCATCAAAAAATTATTTTGACCCTCCAAGAAAGAATATTCTGAAAATAGCTGGATACAGCAGCTTAAATCTCACATCTACTTTTCGGCATTCCTTCATTACTGGAATAAATGTACTCCTCTTCTGCATGGTTGTATGGTGAGTACTCATTTTCCACAAACACTCTGCTGTCTCCCAATTTTAATGCTTTGTCTTCTGCTATAGTTTTGTCAGAATCAACACTTTCTGCTGGTAGGATTACATCTTTACTATTAAAGGTCTAGGTTGCTTTCTCATGGTCAGGTTTGGATCATATACATGACATGCCTTTACAATTAACAACACCAGCTGCGGAATACCACTCCCATTGTTTATTTGCGCTTTCAAAAAATTAATACAGTCTGTTGCTTCCAGCCTCCCTGGTACAGCAAAAAATCTCTGGTTTTCCCTACATGCTCTGCCTTATAATTCCATTACTTTTGAAACATCTCTTCTTGAGCAGTCTCATACTCAGACAGTCTTTTGCTCATTTTGACCTCCGATTTTTAGCAGTTTTAACACCTCATCTGAATATCTGTTTAAAGCTCCTTCCTTTTTTTCCATTTGTTATCTGAGCTGATATACTCCTTCAGCTCTGAGCACATTTGACTTATTTTTAATCTCTAGATTACTGGAAGTCAGGTCTTGCACCAAAGCTGGCATTTGTTCTGCTTTTTGCTGAACAGCTGCAGGATTCTTCCAGTCAGTGTTTTTTCCTCACATTTTGTTATCGATTTTCTTTCAGGTTCTCTGAATTTCTTTTTTGCTGACATCTAGGCACTACTAAAATTTACCCAAAAAAAACGAGTTCACTGGTTCTCTTTTCTGATTTTCTCTTCTCACACAGACAGTTGAGAGCTGAAATTAAGCTCAGTGTGCAGCCATCTTGGAAGTCTCAAATGAGATAAGCATGTTGACTGAAAGTAGGCTACGTAACAAGTTTAACAAAATAATGTACTGGAAACACTGGCTGACAGAAATTGGTTAAATGCAAGACGCCATTTGGTATAACAAAAATGTAAAACGTACAATGGAAAATGTTTTAAACAATTGAGATAATTTAGCTACCATTGTGAAAATAATGATTTCATTCCATTTTGTTGTCCCTATATGTTGTCTGATAAAAGTTTCTATACAAATAAAAAAGGAACCTAATGCATCTTATGAGATGGAAGACAATAGGCAATATTGCATAATGTTAGTTCTGGTAATGCATACACTACCTATTGTCAAGGAATGCATGCAAAATTAATGAGATTAGTTTTTAACTGAAAGTAGGCTACATAGCACGATTCACAAAAAATAACATACCAGAAAGTACAGCTGCACAAGTCCTGCTTACCCGAGATGAAAGAAGGGGAACCAAGGGCAGACAAGATGATATGACGAACCATCTCTAAGTAGCTTACATAAATATTTCAAGACCCCTGTTGTTGCCTAGGCAGCACCTAGAAAACCTCTTCTCTACTTGTAAACATAAATTTTTCTAGCTGCAGGTTTTCTTGCCTCCTTAAATACATGCTGTTCATCCTCAAGGAACAAGTGCCTAAAAGGTATCAATCAGAATCATCAAGGCTCTCAGTGGCAATTGCTCTAAGATGAGGAGAATCATTCATCACTGATGTCTGAGCAGATGCAGTCTATGGGGAAGATTGTGGTAATTGCCCTTGGCCAGTTCCATTAAAAGGGAGATCTAACTTTGCAAGGGTTACCCGCATTTGACTTTTGGTAATTCTTTCTGAACTTTTAGAAGCACCAAGGGAATCATTGGGAAGGGTGGAAATGCATACAGGAACATTCACGACCATGGGAGTGATAGAGAATCTGTCTCTATCTTCCAAGCATGCAAGGATGTCTTGAAAACCTTGAAAAGAATTTCTCAGCTATACATTTAGAAAGGAGATAAACAGATCTACTTGAGACATTCCCACATCTGTATCAAGTCCTGGAAGACCACTACAAGGAACTTCCACTTACGAGGGTCTGTCCAGGATCTGCTTAGCCTGTCACTGTGTTTTGCTGTGATGGGATGTATGAGGACTGAAGAGTCAGAAAATGCTGTAGTGCCTGGTCATCACTGCCAACTGGCAAAGAGGGTATTAACTTGTATCACCTTGCTTGTACATGTACCATATCACGGAAGTGTTGCTTACGACCACTAGAAGAGGACCCAGAGTCCATAGGCGGTGAAGAACCTTTAAGGTATAAATCACTGCAAACATCTCTTTTACATTTATACGCTTTGGTATGTCCTGAGGACTCCAAAACCCTTCCTCTTTGGCTCCCATGGATACCGATCCCCATGCAAAATATGATGAGTCCATCTGGACAATTTGGACAGGGGTCAGGAGACAGAGACAGTCCTGGATTCAGACAGTTGAACCCTCCACAACTGCAGTTCCTGTTTGACAAATCCCAGTTCCTGGAAATCCAAGGGATAAAGATGCGGAATCCAACAATTCAAGTACAATTGACATCTTCTTATGTATAGTCTGGCTAGTGGTATCATGAGAATCACTGATGCCATGAGGCCTAAAATTTTGAACAACTCTCTTGTGGAGGCCACATCTATAAGACAAATTCAAGAAAATGCCCTGATAAGTCAAAACTTCGTCTTCTGGCAGGGAAGCCATTCTTTTTACTGTATCATTAAGAAGGTTCGTGGTCTGCACTCTTGTGGGAGAAGAGGCTGGACTCTGCCCTTCTGAGCTGGGAATTTCTGGTTAAAGGTTTATAGTGCCTGAATATTTGAACTGTATCTTACTGAAATTGGTACACCTTGTTTGCTCTAGCATAGACTAGATCCAGGCCTGCTGAATCTAGCTTTGTTTATATGCTTGTTGTTTGTTTGCTTGTTATTTCCCTGGAAGCTAATTCCACCTAATACATGGCTTCTCAGCGCTTCTGTGGATCACTAGTGATATCTGCATTGCTTACTGTACTAGTTCCTTGTTTCACTTGAAAGAAAGTTACTGTTTGTCGTTTTTGCATTTAGTTACTTGTAACACATTGCACTCAAGTTACCTGGCACTTGCTCACTATAGCAATTATATAAGTCAGCACTAAAAATTAAAAGCACTACACCCTCATTCCCCACTGGCCCTTGTTTTCAATTATTAAGGAATTCCCAATATTATTCTAGCATGTCCAAAGGTCAGTTGTCAATCTCCTCTCCGGTCCAGCTGGTGAATCTGGGAATCTTGAGGCAATGTTATAACTGCCTCATGTACACAGACAACCCTCTCCTCCTCCCACATAATACAAATACTTGCGAGAGATGCAGCTATTTAGCCAAACTGGAGGCTGAGCTCTCTCAACTCAGGACTGGCAAGACCAGACAGGAGGAGAAGGCAACTACACACACCACAAAACCAGCCTCACATAATGCTACCACACCACTGAATCAAACACAAACACACAAAGACATACTCGGAGGCTCTGAGTAAAAATTTACCTAAACAGCAGAGGCCTCCAAAGCAGACACCCAAACAACTGCTACCTCAAGACACCCCACAAGCAACACATAAACCACAAAAGCAGTGTGCAAAGCAGTCACAGCCCTTAAGGCCAAATACAACACCAAACATACTTGTCATAGGTGACTCCATAGTCAGACACACTGACGTCCCACTCACCAGGCTGAACAAGGAGAGGGTCACAGTAAGCTGCCTATCGGGCACTAGAATCTGCCACATAACACAAGCACTCTGGTCATTCCACGGCAAGTACAAATATGACACAGTCATTGTCCATGCTGGTGTGAACGACCTGAGATGTACCTCCCTGGACTACATGAAAAGAGACATAGAGGAGCTCTCTGATTATGTAGCCCAGGCAGGTATGACCCTGACCCTGAGCAGTATCCTTCCTTCACCAAGAATGATGCCACAATATAGAGACAAGATGATCAGCTTTAACAATTGGCTTAATGTCTGGTGTCATTCAAAGGGGATCCAGTGTCTGCTTGCCTGGGATGACATGCTTGACAAGCCACGCTGCTTCGCAAGGGGCGGCTTGCACCTGTCACCCCTGGGATTCCGGATATTGGCTAAGGCTCTTGCCACCCAATGCCAGAAGTCTAAATCTCAAAATGCACGCACTCGAGGCCCTTCTCAGTATGGAGAACATCGATGTCTGTTCTGTAACTGAAACCTGGTTCAAGGCTCCTGAGAGCACCCCGGCACTATTAGGTTTTACCTCATATCATGCGTTCCGGCCCCAAAACCCGGACCACACAACAAAAGGAGGGGGTGTATCCATATTCATAAAGGATACCCACACCTCCAGGTTGGTGGCAATGCACGAAGCTTCGGAAACCATCCAGGTGCAACTAACCATAGGCAAAACTGCTCTACAAATTGTAGCATGCTATAGGTCACCCTCTCAAACTCAGGAACCCCACACAGCCTTCCTGAAGACACTGGAGGGTATAAATGTATCTCCAAACACCATCATATTGGGTGACTTCAACTACCCGAATATAGACTGGGAACATTACTCAAGCCCTAACTTTCTAGCCCAATGGTTCCTGGAGTTCATAAATTCAAATGTCATGGAACAGCTAGTCACTGTTCCCACGAGAGGAGAAAATATACTAGATCTCATTATCACAAACATGGGGACAAAATGCTCCACACCGGAAGTATATCACTCATTGGTGAGATCTGATCATAAACTAATCTCACTGGAAATCCACATCCCGCCCCACCCCAAACAAAAGACCACAGTGAAGAACTTCTCTAAAGCAAACTTCACACTACTCAAGACTGGTGTGGTATCCTTCAAGGCCCCTGAGCCAGTGGAAACCACAACCCAAACTGCGGAAGCCCTTACAAATGCCTTCTATGAACACCTCCAGGACTGCATGGATCAGGCAATCCCAAATAAAACCAAGACTCTTTCCACAAAGGGCAAACGTCCAGTCTGATGGACCCCAGCCATTAACAAACTTTACAATAAGAGGAGAAAGCTATTACATGATAGAACAAAATCCATAAAAGGGAAGTCACCCCTGATCATTATTAGTAAAAAATACGAGCACTCATAAAATCAACTAAGGCCAATTTTGAGAGAAAAATTGCCATGGATTCAAAGGACAATCATAAGGCCTTTTTCAGCTATGTTAGGAATCTGGGTGGAAACTCCCAGATATGCTCAGAATTAGTCCAAAATGATACAAAAATCACTGAACCCACAGACATTGCCAACATACTGGCAGACAGGTTCAGTGCAAACTTCACCCCCCTCTACCCCCCCTAAAGGAGAGATAACTATCCCAGCAGAGTGTAGCCTCCCAGACATCTCAAATGCGCAGGTGAAAGCTGCTCTCTCTAAAGCTGAAAACACAGCATCAATGGGACCGGATGGTGTCCCCGGCTGTGTGCTACACGAGCTAAATGAGGAATTAAACCTGCACATAAGGCAGCTGTTTAATCTCAGCCTTACCACAGGATACGTGCCCAAGGAGTGGCGTACGGCAACTGTGGTCCCACTCCACAAAGGCGGTGCCTCTATGGACCCTGGTAATTACCGCCCCATAAGCTTAACAGGTCTAGTCTGCAAAGCTATGGAGAGGATCATAATGGAGCTCATAAACAAAGATATAGGGGACTTGCAGACAATGGACCCGACCCAGTTTGGCTTTGTCAAGGGAAGATCATGCCTTCTGAACTTGGTTGACTTCTTCAAAACAGTCACCAAGGCCATTGATGAGGGAAAGGCAGTCCATACAGCCTACCTTGACCTTGCAAAGGCTTTCGACACAATACCCCACTTGGGTATTGTAGAAAAACTTACCAGCTTAAATGTAAACCTATATGTCACAAGATGGGTTGCAAACTGGCTTAAGGACAGAACCCACAGGGTTAGAGTTGCTGGCGCTATGTCAGACTCCAAGCCGGTCACAAGTGGTGTCCCACAGGGCTCGGTCCTTGGCCCCCTATTGTTCGGCATCTACTTCTCAGAAGTACAGGCCAACATGGGAGGACTTTGGCTGACAAAGTTTGCAGATGACTGCAAACTGGGCGCCATAGTGGAAAGTGCATCGGACACGGATATCCTTAAGAAGGGACTCACGGAAACAGATAGCTGGTGCCAGAGCCATGGGCTGAAGTTAAATGCCAAAAAATGTATAGTCATACCCTTTGGGAAAAACAAGGTAACCCCAAGCTACCATATAGGTGGCAATCCACTAAGCACAGAAGAGGTTATCAGGGACCTGGGGACCCAGGTTGACAGTGGCCTTTCTTTTGACAATCACATTGCTAAAGTGGTTAGAAAGACCTTCTACATTGCCCACCTGATCATGAAGGGATTCACATCCAGATCTAGTGAGGTCATTGTTCCCCTGTACTCTTCACTTAGACTAATGATCGAGTACAATGCCCCATTCGGGATGTATCTCACCCGACATCTGCAGCAATTGAAGAGACCCCAAAAGTTCCTCACCAAAAGGATAAAGGGACTCCAAAATCTGTCATATGCTGCCAGATTGAAGAAACTCCAGCTCTATTCAGTTGCATACCATCTGCTCAGAGGTGACATGTGCCTGACATACAAGGCCATGTCCAACCCGGAATTAATGGACATGCTCCACCTCAAAAAATCCAAATCCACCAAAACCACTAGAGCAAGCGACTTAAACCTTAGCATGGATATAAATAGGACATGACCCGTGAAGAATGAGAAGCAACTAAGAACAATATCCAAACACACCCGTGGAGACAATAATTCAACTGCTGCAAAAAGATGGTAAAAGCAGGTTTAATTCCCAAACGAATCCTTTAGCACAGAAAAAGAACACAGTGGAGACAAGCGCTTTCGCCTGGACAATTCCAGGCTTTATCAAGTCAGAGTAAAAACAAACTGTGAAAGCACTACCTATATACCTAAATCACATGCTTAAATTGATTGTTAATTAAACAAAACAAGCTAGCAGAAAATTATTTAAAGACATATACCATTTCCTTTTAGCTTGTTACTAAAAGTCTATTGGGATGTAAATGTTTGTGTAAACCAAAATTGATTTCATATACAAATATATTAAACATATACTGTACAATAACACATTTTCTTAAAACATTACATTTAAAACTGTTAAAAACAGCATTCAAGCCTACAAGTATTGCATAAAATTGTAATAGACAACAAAGTGTTGTCTCTACACGAAACAACCAAACTGTCAGCTACTGAATTTGTTGTAAAAAATGTCAAGCTATATTAAAAATTGTGTGTGTTATAAGCTATAATCTGGCTCTTCTGAGTTTGAGAACTGGCCCTATGCTTAGCTCAATCATGCCAGGTATACTGCTAGCATCAAGCCTAAGCTGCCAGATTAATTCCTTAAATTCCAGGGTGGATTCCCAGTCTCCACCCCTGTTACTTGGATGAACTTGTTCAAGCACCATAAAGGAAAGTTTAAAATTAGGGCAACCAAGGGAATGTTTATAGATTGCGTTACTATCTTTCTTTTTACCTATACCATAGATATCCTCATATATGCTTCCTAAATTCCCTTTCAGTTTTTCCTATATAAAGCGCCACAGGTCAAACAATACCCAATGTATACCACACCTTTAGTGTTACAAGTGTAGTGACCGTGTGGTTTCAAGTTTGTTTACGTGCTTTAAGATATAAATGGTTACTATTGATAATAAAAGGCACTGTTTGCCGTGCATTTAAAGTGCCATTCCTTTGTTGAGTTGTCATACAAGTAGTGATATGTCTTTGCTCAAACACCTCTTTTAAATTACGACCTCTTTTTCTAACAAAAGCTGGTCTCTTTGGAATCAAGTTTTAAATTCATCATTGGTTTGTAGCACAAACCAAAACTTATTAATTGTGTTCTCTATCTCCTTGAATTCTCTGAAAAAGTATAAATAAAATAGCTAGAATTCTCCTGTGCTTGTGTGCTAGAGGGCCTTGGGATGGGGATACCAACATCATTGTTCCCAAACAATGGTGTGTATAACGAGTCCCTTTTACTAAGAATCTCATGGATAAGGTTATTCACCAAATAATCCGGATAACCTCTCTCTATAAACATCACCCTGAGGTTGTTAGCTTCAGCAATGAAATCAGGCAATCTGCTACACATATGAGATGCCCTAATAAGCAGACCTTTAACTATTCCTTTCTTTTGTTGGAATGGGTGTTGGCTGTTAAAATGTAGCAGGGAATTGGAAAATGAAGGTTTTCTATAAACCTTAGAGTATAATTCCATTGATTGTGCATCTCTAAGGATTGCTACATCTAAATAATGAAGCTCATTCTCACTGATTTCATGAGTAAATGTAAGGAAATCAGTGGAAGAATTGATATATTCCAGAAAGCCTGTTACTTGATCTCTAGTGCCGTCCCAGATGATACAAATATCATCCAGGTAACGGCAATAAAAGTGATGTACTGTGCCCAAGGGGACTGGAAAATGTGCACCTGTTCCCATCTATGTAATACCGCATTGGCATATACGGTAGCGCAGGAAGCACCCATAGCCACTCCCTTGGTTTGTTTAAACAATTCCCCGTTAAAAACACATAACTGTTGTTAAGAATAATATTTAATAACTCAGAAGTTAAGTTAATAATATTGCTACTTAGCCTGGTTTCATGTTTAAGAAAATCAGTAAACCATTCAACACCAACACTATGGGTATACTGAAATAACTCCTTAATATCCACAGTGATCATTAATGAAGAGGTGAGGCATTTTTCTTTGGGAAAAGTCTGAGAAACTCCCATGAGTCCTTAATCACATGGGTCATGGCCAGGGTGTACTGTTTAGTGACAAAATCTATAAATTTAGAAATGGGTTCCGTTACCCCACCTGCACCTGAGACAATTGGTCTGAATGGTAACGGGCTGATGCCTTTGTGGGTCTTAGGGATTCGAAAATAATAGGAACCCTGGGTTTATTCACTAGTAGAAAGTTGTAAAGCTGCTCGTTAATAGCTCCTTGTAAAAGATAATCATATAGTGTATATTTAATCTTAGCTAGGGCTATGTTGTACTCATTACAGATATGAGGCAGTATTGTTGGTCATCATGCAGCATATTATGTATACTTTCTTCATAGGTGTGGTCATACATAAGTACAACACCACCACCCTTGTCCGCTTCATTACCCTGACGTGTTCCCTGGATAGCATTGAGATGTATTCAAGTTCTTGTTTGGTTATATTAGGTTGCTGCATGTTAGGTAGAATAAAGGAACTTATCACGCAGTTCATGTTCCACTAGCTCCTCATACAGTTTCAAAGGTTGTACCATAGGTGGATTAAATGTACTTTTCTGTTAAGCCCATTTGAGTTATATACTGTGTTTTTGAAAAAATGTTTCAAATTTAGTGCTCTGATAAATAATTTAAGATCTATCAATAAGTTAGCTAAATTAGTTCTGCTGGACGGTACAAATTGAAGGCCTTTGGTAAAATGCCAAAGGCTGTAGTGTCTATTGAAACATCAGTAAAGTTATAAATGCTGAAGTTATTCATTTTAAACACCTTACAATTAACTTCATCCACTATTTGGATGCAATCATAATATGCATCCAACTCAACCAAAGGGCATGGAGCAGTAACTGAAGTTGGATAAGGGCTTTGTCCTGATGGCTTCCTATGCTTATTTGTGGTTCCATCTGGCCCCTGGCCGCTGTCGTTTGTACCCCGATCCCCGGTTCTCCCGGGATAGTGAAAATCTGATTTCGTTCCTTTCTATCTTTCTCAGCCAAACGTTCACTCCTCATTGGAGCTTCATTATAATTACGCTGAAAAACTTCATCAGTTCCATTGTCATAGGTACTGTTGTATCTACTATTATTTGTTGATTTGTTGTAACAGGGATATGCTATCTCTTCCTATACTCATGCATATCTCTTTTCCAGTTTTGATCTTTCTGGAAATGATTTTAGAACAGAACTGGTCAACTTCATCAAAGACTTTGTCATAGTCATGTTTGACCATGCCAAAGTCAGTGTCTGAAATGACATTGTTATGTAAATTATTTAATTCCTCTGTAAGTGCCCTGGCCTTCTTTTCATATTCCTCTATCATGACTGTTAAAACTTCAAGGCCTGCTCTATCAAAAAATACTACAAAGCTGTTTATATTGTGCAGAGCCTTGTTTAACAAAATTAGGAAATTTAAAGAAGCGTAGCCCCTTAGGGATAACTTAGTCCTGACACATTCTGCCAGATAGTCAATCTCACATTGATTGCTTTTAATGCATAACTTGTTTTTAAATGCTGTGAAGTCTGTGTCAATAGCCACAGAGTTAACATAATTAACAGTACCTTTGTTAAAGTTAAAGGGCTGGTTACCCAATTTGAAATCAAACTCTTTTGTTTTGTCTTTGGCTTTTGGAGCGAGCTCCTGGATTACTTGGTTGTTAGAGGATCTTGTACTTTCCTGGGCCACATGGTTTTCTTGAGAAACTTCAGATGGAATCTAACTCCGTCTACCTCCTCCGGTAGACCGTTGTATCGGTGGAACAATGCTAGGTGCGATATTGGAGGAAGAAGTTCCTCGTCGTCTTTACTTTGTTGTTTTAGCAATCCCTTAAGCTCAGTTAGCATGTCTAACACCTGGTTAAATTCATTTCGTGTTACAGGAGATTTGCTTCTGTTTCCTGTAACAGGCGGGTGTAACTGCAGGGTTGAACTCTACCGGTGGTCATGGTACCAAACAGGAACAAAACCCGTGAAGAATGAGAAGCAACTAAGAACAATATCCAAACACACCCGTGGAGACAATAATTCAACTGCTGCAAAAAGATGGTAAAAGCAGGTTTAATTCCCAAACGAATCCTTTAGCACAGAAAAAGAACACAGTGGAGACAAGCGCTTTCGCCTGGACAATTCCAGGCTTTATCAAGTCAGAGTAAAAACAAACTGTGAAAGCACTACCTATATACCTAAATCACATGCTTAAATTGACATCTGCAGCAATTGAAGAGACCCCAAAAGTTCCTCACCAAAAGGATAAAGGGACTCCAAAATCTGTCATATGCTGCCAGATTGAAGAAACTCCAGCTCTATTCAGTTGCATACCATCTGCTCAGAGGTGACATGTGCCTGACATACAAGGCCATGTCCAACCCGGAATTAATGGACATGCTCCACCTCAAAAAATCCAAATCCACCAAAACCACTAGAGCAAGCGACTTAAACCTTAGCATGGATATAAATAGGACATGCTGGAGAGATAGATTTATCACTCAGAGACTCCCTATGCTGTGGAATAAAATCCCGATCCATGTGAGGCAGAGCACCTCGCTGGCTCTGTTCAAGAGAAATCTTGACCTGTGGATGGGAGATCGTAGGTTTATTCCAGGAATCATCTCTGTGTCACTGCTGGACAGAGGCACAACAAACTAATGGGCACAGTATTTTTTCATATAAGGGGTGGCGTAAGCCACAAAAATTTGGGCTAGGCTTACAAATGCCTTAGGGCAGACAGCCTAGTATAAACCTATGAACCTATGAATCTGTTCAACACCTCAGGAAAACAATACAATGACAGGGTGTGAGAAAGAACTTTTGAAGGTTCAAATTGAAGCCCAGGTGGGAACGGAGGGATGAAACCTTCTCGAAGCACTCCAACCACCTGTGTACAGAATCTGTACAAGTCAGAAAATCATTTAAATAAGAAAAAATATGGATGCCTAGGGTTCTGCAATAGACAACAACTAGGGCCAGACATTTTGTAAACACTGAAGGTGCAGCTGACAGCCCAAAGGGCAATGCAGAAAGACACAGCATATCTCAAAACTTTCCTAAACTTGGGAACAATAGGAATATGATAAGCGTCCATGAAATCTAGAGAAACCATGAAGCAGTGTTCTGGAAGCAATGCTAGGACCAAGTCTAAGCTGAGCATTTTGAATTTCAGAATGTTTACAAAGGTGTTTAGAAAGGACAAATCTAGGACAGTTCTCCAGGACTGCACCTTTTTTGGTACCAAAAAGATTCTAAGGTCAAATCCTTTGCCCTTGAGTATTGCAGGCATTGGTTCCGATACCCCTGCTTCTACAATATCATGGAACACTTGAGGAAACAGTTCTGTCTGGTCTAGTGGGTATGCGGGAATTCCCCCTGATGAGAGAGAATTGTCTCTCCACTGACAAGTGTACCCAATCCAAATTATTCTCAGAACCCATTTGTCTGAGACTATTTGCAGCCAGACTGCAGAGTTGAGGGACAAGCCAGGGAGAAAGAATAAGAGAAAGAAGGGAGGGGAGCAAGGGTGTAAGGGGTCGTCTGTGGCTCAGTACAGTCATTCCTTTGCATTGAGTTGATCCTTTTTTGGAAATGAACCGCTCTTATATGTTTTTAAACAATTATCCTCCTGACATTTTCTTTTGGATCGCTAACTTTTGTTTGGCTGGGATTTTTATTTATTATGTCCCTTGAAGGACGTCTTTTCTGAGGAGAACTTGGGTACATGAGCCATCTTAAAAAATAAACAATGCATTAATTTGCCTCTGTCATCCCCACTGCTGGTAAGTGTGTGTGTGTGGGGGGGGGGGGGGTGACCGCTAGCCAAAGGCCTGTGCATCCTCCATAAGGTCATATACCCAGCCTAGCTCTGGCATAGTCCCTAACTCCTCCCAACATCAGTATATTAAGCAGTCATGTGAGGAAAAGTGAACACTTGTTTGGACTCAACCTAAGGTTCACCTTCTGAAGAAAGTACAGTTGTGTACACCTACCATAAATGTAGATGTTCGAGTGTCTTCGCTGTTGCAGTCATAACTGTAGGGTGTTCCTGCCGGCAGGCAGCCCGAGGTCAGCCAGAATCCCAAAGTCTGGGTCCGGCGTCGGCTGTATAGGCTAGTACCCTGACGTCAGTACGCTTTGGTACATAGCCCTCAGCCGACGCCATCTTCTCCAGCCTTTCTTGCCCTAGATGTCAGAAGTCCCCAACAAACCAAAAATGAATCCAACAAGGAAACACAAATACACCACAAAAAAGGAAAAGAGGGGATAGGAGGGAGGGAAACCCCGACTGCAACAGTGAAGACACTCGAACATCTACATTTATGGTAGGTGTACACAACTGTACTATGTTCTTCATGTTTCACTGTTGCAGTCATAACTGTAGGGTGGAATCCCAAAGCAGTGTAAAAGGGGAGGAGGCTTTAGATAGAAGAAGGGGAGGCAAGAATACCCTGCAAGACAGCAGAGGCAAAGCCTGCCCTGGACTTAGAAAACAAGGGGAGATTGTAGTGCTTAGAAAAAGTATGCACAGAACTCCAAGTAGCAGCTTCCAAGATATCCTTGGTAGGGACTTCTCTGAGGAAAGCTGCAGAAGTGGCAGCTGCTCTAGTAGAGTGACTTCTAATGGTACCTGGAAACTGTTTCCCATGATGAGTGTAACAAAATCTGATTCCATAAGCAATCCATTTGGAAATAGTTTGTTTAGAAATAGGTTTTCCAAGAGAACTGGAGGCAAAGGAAACAAATAATTGGTTAGACTTTCTGAAATCTTTAGTCTTGTCCAGGTAAAATCGTAACTGTCTGTGCACATCTAATGAATGCAAAATCCTTTCCCCTTTGTTTTGAGGATTTGGAAAGAAAGTAGGAAGGTGAATTGTCTGATTTAAAGCCACTTTCGAAATCACTTTAGGCATGAAAGTAGGATTGGTCCTCAAGGATACTCTGTCCTGATGGAAAATAAGATATTGTTCCACAGCCATGAGAGCTTGCAACTCTGAGACCCTTCTGGCAGAGGTCAATGCTAACAAAAGAACAGTCTTCCAGGATAGAAACTTAATATCTGAAGATGCAGCAGGCTCAAAAGGAGGCAAAGTAAGTTTTTCTAAAACATAATTAAGATCCCAGGCAGGGACAGGAGGGGTCCTTGGAGGCCGCAAATTTTTAGCCCCTCTCAAGAACTGCTTCACCAAAGGATGAGAAAAAACAGGAGGATCAGAACTGAAATGCGCAGAGATAGCAGAAGCATGAATCTTAATGGAAGAAAAGGAAAGTCCTTTAGATAAAAGTTTCGACACATAAAGCAAAATAGAAGAGAGATCAGGTACCTGAGGATCAGAACCTCGGTCCTGCATCCAAATAGAAAACCTCTTCCATTTAGAGGCGTAGGATTTCCTAGTGCTAGGCCGTCTAGCTTCCAAAAGAACATCCAAAACTTGTTTGGGAAGACTAGAAGGAATCAAATTCCTTTGAAGAGCCAAGCTGCCAGGCAAAGGGTCTTGAGATTGGAATGTAGTAACTGACCCTGATGCTGGGACAGAAGCGAAGGGTTCAGTGGGAGAATCCAAGGAGGCCCCGAGGACAGGATCTTTAAAGTTGGATACCAAAACTGTCGAGGCCAATTTGGAGCAATCAAGATGAGGAACTTGGGCTTGTCCTGTTTTATTTTCAGTAATACCCGAGGTAGTAGAGGAAGAGGAGGGAAGGCATAAGCTGAAAGGCTTCTCCAGCTGAAGGACAGGGCATCCACTCTCCAAGCTGCTTTGTGGAAGGACCTGGTGCAAAAGTGAGGCAGCTGATGATTGAGATGGGATGCAAACAGATCTATCTGGGGACATCCCCAAACTGCAGTAATCCTGTTGAACAAGTTGGTGTCTAGCATCCATTCGTGAGGATCTGAAATGTTTCTGCTCAGGCTGTCTGCTAAGAGATTCTGTTTCCCTGGAATGAATTGAGCCTGGAGATGTAGATTCAAATTTAGAGCTGTGTCCCATAAACCCATAGCTAGTCTGCAAAAGGGGTATGAATGAGAACCCCCCTGCTTGTTGATGTACCACATGACCGTGGTGTTGTCTGTGCGAATTAGCAGAGGGCCTGGTTGTAGAAGATTCTTGAAGGCTAGAAGGGCGTTTTGATCTGCCAACATTTCCTTCAGATTGATGTGCCAGTGAAGATGGTCCTTTGTCCAGGTTCCCTGCTGGCAATTGTCTAGAAAGTGTGCACCCCAAGCATAATCCGAGGCGTCCGTGGTTAGGATTTGAGTAGGTTGAGGAAGACGAAAAGGTTTTCCTTCGTTTGAAGTGCATGCCCTGGACCACCAGAGGAACTCCTTCTGAAGGCAGGGGATCAGAGGAATCAGAATATCCAGATCGTGGTAATGCTGTGACCATACACTTTTCAGATACCATTGAAGCTTTCTCATGTGAAGCCTTGCGTTTGGAATCAACAGAATGCAGGAAGCCATGTAGCCCAGAGCCTGCAGGAATTTCCTTGCAGTGAGCTGAGATAGAGTTGCCAAGGTGTTGAAAATAGAAGCCAGCTGAATTTGTTTTTCTGGAGTGAGGAAGGCCCTTTGTAAGGTTGTATTTAAGAGGGCTCCCAAGAATACCATTTGTTGAGAAGGGATCAAATGTGACTTTTTTATGTTCACTGAGAATCCCAGTAGGAGGAGAAGACGTTGAATAAAGTCCAGATGTTGAAGCAGAAGATCTTTGCTGTCTGCCTGAATAAGGCAGTCGTCCAAATAGGGGTAAATCTGGATCCCCTGAAGTCTGCAGTACGCCACTACTGGTGCCAGGCACTTGGTGAAGACTCTGGGTGCAGTAGATAAACCAAAGGACAGAACAGAGAATTGAAAGTGCCTCGAACCTGCCTTGAACCTGAGGAATTTCCTGCGTTCTTGTCTGATGGGAATATGTAAGTAGGCTTCCTTTAAGTCCAATGTCACCATCCAGGCGTCCTGAGAGAGCATTGGAATTAGCTGTTGCAGAGTAAGCATCTTGAACTTTGGAATTTCCAAAAGGTGTTTAACACAGAAAGGTCCAGAATAGGTCTCCAAGAGTTTTGTTTTCTGGGAACCAGAAACAGTCTTGAATAAAACCCTTTTCCCATTTCCGAGAGTGGAACAGGCTCTATGGCTCTCATGGCCAGAAGAGCATCCACTTGAGTTAAGGCCTCTGACCATTGAAGTTTTGGCAAATCTGGCCAACCGTGAGTCCTTGGCAAAGTGTGAAAGTGGAATTTGTAACCTTTTAAAATCACGTCCAATACCCATCTGTCCTGGGTAATATGAGTCCAATTTCTGTATAAAAGAGACAGTTTTCCTCTGAGGGGCGTCCAGGTGAAGGGGTCCTGAAGCCCAACCGAGAGAGTCATTGAGTTTGCTTTCTTTGAGATTGGGATCTGTCTTCTCCCCTTCTAGGTGAAGAAGCAGTCCATTGTCTAGATCTGTAAGAGGCCTGGCCTTGACCCACGACCTCTGGAGCGCCTATATCTTCCCCTTTGAGGCCTGTCAGGCGTGGGAAAGGACCAATTTTAGAGGGCCAATTCCTGGAAAATCTTGGAGGCTGAACTTGCAAGAAATCTTTACAGTCTGCATAGACTTTGCCTTTTCCTCCATCTTTTAATAACTTCCTCAGCCTTAGATCCAAAAGAACATCTTGTTGAACAGGGGCATCTAATAACTTAGCCTTAACCTGTTCAGGCAAACTTTGTTCACGAAGCCAGGCATGTCTCCTAATAACAGTACCAGAGGCAGCAGCCCTGCAAGAAGCATCCAAAGCATCAAAACCACAATGTAAGCTATGCTTGTTAACCTGTTCAGTAGCATGCAAAACATCCTGAAGTTCCTTATCCTCTGCACAAGCAGGAAGGGAAGCAAGCTTTTGCTTTAAAACAGACAAAAGAAATTGCTCATATTTAAACATATGAAACTGGAGAGACCCCAAAAGTTCCTCACCAAAAGGATAAAGGGACTCCAAAATCTGTCATATGCTGCCAGATTGAAGAAACTCCAGCTCTATTCAGTTGCATACCATCTGCTCAGAGGTGACATGTGCCTGACATACAAGGCCATGTCCAACCCAGAATTAATGGACATGCTCCACCTCAAAAAATCCAAATCCACCAAAACCACTAGAGCAAGCAACTTAAACCTTAGCACGGATATAAATAGGACATGCTGGAGGGATAGATTTATCACTCAGAGACTCCCTATGCTGTGGAATAAAATCCCGATCCATGTGAGGCAGAGCACCTCGCTGGCTCTGTTCAAGAGAAATCTTGACCTGTGGATGGGAGATCGTAGGTTTATTCCAGGAATCATCTCTGTGTCACTGCTGGACAGAGGCACAACAAACTAATGGGCACAGTATTTTTTTCATATAAGGGGTGGCGTAAGCCACAAAAATTTGGGCTAGGCTTATAAATGCCTTAGGGCAGATAGCCTAGTATAAACCTATGAACCTATGAACCTATAACCTATGAATCTGTTCAACACCTCAGGAAAACAATACAATGACAGGGTGTGAGAAAGAACTTTTAAAGGTTCAAATTGAAGCCCAGGTGGGAACGGAGGGATGAAACCTTCTCGAAGAACTCCAACCACCTGTGTACAGAATCTGTACAAGTCAGAAAATCATTTAAATAAGAAAAAATATGGATGCCTAGGGTTCTGCAATAGACAACAACTAGGGCCAGACATTTTGTAAACACTGAAGGTGCAGCTGACAGCCCAAAGGGCAATGCAGAAAGACACAGCATATCTCAAAACTTTCCTAAACTTGGGAACAATAGGAATATGATAAGCGTCCATGAAATCTAGAGAAACCATGAAGCAGTGTTCTGGAAGCAATGCTAGGACCAAGTCTAAGCTGAGCATTTTGAATTTCAGAATGTTTACAAAGGTGTTTAGAAAGGACAAATCTAGGACAGTTCTCCAGGACTGCACCTTTTTTGGTACCAAAAAGATTCTAAGGTCAAATCCTTTGCCCTTGAGTATTGCAGGCATTGGTTCCGATACCCTGCTTCTACAATATCATGGAACACTTGAGGAAACAGTTCTGTCTGGTCTAGTGGGTATGGAATTCCCCTGATGAGAGAGAATTTTCTCTCCACTGACAAGGTACCCAATCCAAAATTATTCTCAGAACCCATTTGTCTGAGACTATTTGCAGCCAGACTGCAGAGTTGAGGGACAAGCCAGGGAGAAAGAATAAGAGAAAGAAGGGAGGAGCAAGGGTGTAAGGGTGCGTCTGTGGCTCAGTACAGTCATTCCTTTGCATTGAGTTGATCCTTTTTTGGAAATGAACCGCTCTTATATGTTTTTAAACAATTATCCTCCTGACATTTTCTTTTGGATCGCTAACTTTTGTTTGGCTGGGATTTTTATTTATTATGTCCCTTGAAGGACGCCTTTTCTGAGGAGAACTTGGGTACATGAGCCATCTTAAAAAATAAACAATGCATTAATTTGCCTCTGTCATCCCCACTGCTGGTAAGTGTGTGTGTGTGTGGGGGGGGGCGGGGGGGGGGTGACCGCTAGCCAAAGGCCTGTGCATCCTCTATAAGGTCATATACCCAGCCTAGCTCTGGCATAGTCCCTAACTCCTCCCAACATCAGTATATTAAGCAGTCATGTGAGGAAAAGTGAACACTTGTTTGGACGTAACCTAAGGTTCACCTTCTGAAGAACTGGAATGACTGGACTGTATCATCTAGGAAATTACCACTGCCTACATCAGATTCCTCCGCATTTTCTGAAACAATAAAAATGTCTCTAGCCAAACTACCACTAGAGCCATGTATGGGAACACAACCTCCAGAACTAGATATTTGCAAAACAGTCCGCCACCAAATCCACATCTACTTTATAAACACCAGTAACTTGATTATTAGATTTCTCCAAGGCTTTGGGGTTTCTAATGCCATGATGGGAATTGAACCCATTCCTAAGTCATGGTATAATTAAATTAATGAAATTAGAACTGTTTCAGTCTTTGATGTTAGCCAAAAGTGCTCTTCGCAGAACCTGCAATGTGCCCAGAACTGATGGTTCTTGCAACTCATATGGAGTTACATTTACTGGTAGCATACCAAGCACAACCGCAAATTCTTTTTTATTAGACACATTGTTCATACTTCTATTGGAACTGTGTGGGTATCTTTCTTCCACACTGCTCTCATTTCTGCTTGCAAATCTTGATATTTTATGATTTTGTGTCTTTCTGAATATAAGACACTATAATCATTTGGTATAGCAACTTCAAAAAATCAGCGTTTTGTCTTTTTTTCAGAGTACTACCTGTTCTTGTATCAGTTTTTGAACTGTTGGCAAAGGGTGATTCCATGGGATGTACACTCATCATTCTCTATAATGCTTTGTGATTCATGTTTCCAATGCTTCTCAGTTACCTCCATGTTGTAGTGTTTGCACAATCCCCAGTGAAACAGTCTTGTCACATTATTGTGCCTTTCAGTGTATAGGTTCTCTGCCATAGGTTCTCTGCCATGAGTGTGTTACACCAAGTAACATGATATGTAACTGTTTCCAATTCTTTTTTTATAGAACCTACATTTGTCTGTTTCTCCCACATGTTCAATGGACTTTGCAAACCAAAATCTATGTAGTCCACAATCCTGGACTGCCATTATTAACCTTTTATCTTTTGGTTTTAACTCACCTCTCTCTAACCATTCCTGCATCAAATCCTGATAAACATTAAGTTATTCCAGGAGAGTTCTATACCTGCCACTCTATTTATGGCTTTTCTACACTTCTTTCTTCTCTTTATATATATATATATATATATATATATATATATATATTTTTTTTTTTTTTTGGCACATCCAAGCTGCTGTCTGATTTTTGTCTACTTCTGGTTTGATTTCCATTCCCACAACACCGGAATGCTTCTGCTAAAGTAAGAAGAGAGGTCATATTAGACTTCCTTTGCTCATGTTTTAAAACTGTCACTATGTTTGCATCTGAGGAGGTCAGTATGTATGCATGCAGTCCCACAACTGCAGATCTATACATGTAATTAACTTTAAGGAGGCTCATACCTCCTTTAGAGCAAGGGATAATCTTGGTATACACTGATTGTTATACATCATTTGATAAACATGAATCATTTTTCTTGTTTTCCTGTCCAGCTGATCCAGTATCTTTTGGGACCAGTCAATCACACACAAAAAAATGCAAGTTAGAACAGGAAGAGCAAGCTGGTCTTCTGAAGTACTCCTTACGGAGCTTTATTCATGTTTTTTCCGGTTTTATTGCCGATCCCTCAATTCTAAATAATTAAACACTCCCTCCTGCTCAAGTTCCTTTATATCACATTTCTGTCCCAGATTATTTTCTTGGTACTGTAACTTTCCTGAATTAAAAATTGTTTTTGCACATTTATCAAGACCAAACAACATTCTTGTATCAGCTGAGAAAGTCTCAATCACTTGCAGTTGTGATTTCAATTCATTGGATGAACTATACAGTTTTAAGTCATCCTCAAAAAAAATGATGAGGTTGTTTCCTGGAAGTCAGATTGTAACCTTGACCTAAGGACAAGACAATATAGCAGTACCGGTGACAAAGAGAATTATCCTGCAATATTCCAGTTTAAATTTTTAACCATAAGACAACAATTTGCCCTTTGGTATGGCTTAACTGCCACAGTTTCTTGGTCACTGTAATGTAATTGATCAATACGTCTTACACATCTGCAAGCTTTTGTTCATCCATGAATGCAGGATGCTGTCAAATGCTTTTTTTGTAATCTCTCCATGCCATACTTGGAATATTTTACAATTCTCTATTATGGCTTTATTTAGCAACAAATGATCATTTGTTCAATATCACTTTCTTTTTTACTCTCTTGATTTTTGCCAAGATTGCTTTTTTTTCTAAATGACTATAATCTCTGTCTGCATAAATTCCAGTATATAGCTTGTACATCGCTAGAAGGCAAGTTACTGGGCTATTGTTTTTAGGATGGTTTGTAGGTTCACTTGAGGTTTTTCTTTTTTCCTGTTGTTAACCAAGTTGGTATGTTTGGGATGTGCATAAAAGTAATTCTTACCCTGGGCTAAATCTTTGTGTAAAGATGTTAATACTTTGCTAGAAGTTATACACTGCATCTGGGCCTGAAGGTTTCCATTTAGGAGCTTTTGTTAATTTTGTTTCAATTTTTCTGGCCGTTATTCCACTCCATTTCATATCCTGTGAATTTGAATGCCTTACTGTTTTCTTTTAAATTTTCTATCCATTCAGCAATCTTTGTTTTGTTCCCCAGGGTCTTGATAAATATTTCTCCAAAACATGTCTATTTCTTGATTTTTTTTTTCTCTACAAAACATTTTTGAGTCATCAATGACTTGCTTATTTTGTACTTTTCCTTTATATTTATCTGCATGTCTTCTAAGTGTTTCAGTCTCGGTTGATATCTTTAGTATATTTGCAATAGTGTACGATAGATCCTGGTCTGTTCAGATACTATGCATTGTTTTTTACTATCTGTAATCTATTTCTTTCATTGCCCTTAATATTTCTATCCATCTCTTAAATCAATCAGCTCTTCCCTTAGATCATTTTCTTCTTAACCAAGAGCAGATTCTTTGCTCTCGGTTTCCTGTGGGCATTCTACAGAAAGTTCCAGAACATCTTCCTGAGACATTTCTCTTCAGCTGCACCCTGTGTCATCTACTGATCCTTCATATGAGAATTCATTGGCCCATCACTCTACAACATTGCCTGCGACAGAGTTGTCACCGTTTCCTGCTTCTTCCCTTGCTGTACAACTCAACTGAACTAATGTATTGGTTTTCTACTGAAGGATCCAGAGCATCATCGTGTGGCAAGTCATCAAATACACCCCATTCTACCTGTTTCTCCTTAGTGTGGGGACTTATTGATCCAACATGCCATGACATTACATGTGTCGTATTATTCTACACTTAATCTTTCAATTTTCAGGTAATCCATAACTTCAGTTTTTATTTCTTTAACTTCTCCATTAATAATCCTCTTTTCTACTTTTCCCGTTTTCCTGTTTTTTTAATTGAGAAATTTTCCATATTGGTGTGTGCCTTTGCCTGTTTTTCTCTTCAAATATCTTTGGTGCTGCTTTTGCTTACTGATTAGTTTTGCTTTCTCACTTGTGTAAATATTATACCATACCAACTCTCTTTTTCTTGCCCATGTCCATATTTCTTATTTAGATGTCTCCTACTCCACCTGTTTTTCCTTAATTTGGGGACTCATTACCTGTATCAGGTTTTCTACACTAACTCCTTCACTTCGCAGGTAAGCCGTAACTTCAGTTGCTGTATATGTTGAAGTTAACCCTTACAAATCCTCTCTTCTACATTCCCCTTTGTTTTCTTATTTTTGTATTGTGAAATTTTCCATATCCATGTGCCTTTGCCTGTATTTCTCTTCAAATATCTTTGGAGTTGCTTTTTTGTACTGATTAGCTTGGCTTTCTCCAACACATAAATATTGTACCATATCAAATCACTTTTTCTTTTCCTTGTCCATGAATCATTTTTATACCTTTCAAAAATCTCTGGGTTTTGTTCTTTATAGTTTCACATTTCCTCTCCCTTTTCTTTTTTGTGGCCCAACGTTTCTTCGGCTAAGTAATCATTTTCATGGAGCTGTTGTATTAATGTATGTAAATTTGCATTTGGAGCTTCTAACAGTTTTTCTTGTGTAAATATTTTTCTTTCCTCTAATTTCTCTCTCAATCTTTCTGAGCATCTTCTTCTTGAAATTCTGGGCTTCTTCCATAATAGTAATAAAAAAACTTTCTTCCTTATCCTCAACAGACCACTCTTTCATCTTTGGGTCTCCATATTTTTCTGGAGAACTACTTCCTTCTACAACAAAAGGACCATCCCCCCTTGAGCCTGGCCTAACCCCACTGTAGGAATGTTTCCATGTCTTGAGGATTCTACACTGCCATTTTTTCCAGTCCTGGCACCAGTGCATACACCAGAATTAGGCAGGTTTTTATCCTGGGACCTGTGAACCCAAGCTGTCTTATTCATTTTTTATCCTCTCTCTCTATGATACATATTATATAAGCTACAGTCTATATGTTTGTCTTGGTGAGATTTTGTGAAAAAGGTTTCCACCATGTGAAAATACTCATCAAGACATGAGGATGATTTCAGTTCCAGTAATACTGATCTCCTTTTATTTCTAGGAACACATTATTACATCTAGTAAGGGGCCTCTTACCCCAGACTACTCCTACACCTGAAGAACTTGGTTCTCCCATACCTGCCCCAGGTACTGGGATAGACCCAGAGGAAATGTCTAAATGCTGTTCCATTGTGGCTGGCAAAGATGCACTACAGAGTGATGGGGCAAAAGGTAAGTGGTCTGCTGGCTGAGCAGTGGCCTCAACAGAATCACTAATGGTAGGCTGAGGCATATTTTTATTTTTAGGTGCAACTGGAAAACTGGATTTGAATGGGGGGAGTACAAGAGTTAGGACCCATCAAGTCATGGGAGAGGACACCAGCCAGAATAATAAACTGACAGTAATGGATAATGTCTCACAATAAGTGCAAAGTTTTTAGTAATAAGTATGTCCCCACATAACATAACATAAACTCCACCAAACTGGGCTATTATCATGAAAAACAGTTTGAAATGTGTTCAGAATTCTTTTACAACTGACATAAGTTAAAGAATTTCTACTACACAAAGTCCAAACACCAAAGCAACCAATGTACCAAACCAGTGTTAAAATTTTAGCTCCACACATTTTAGCCACGCTAAACTGGTACACAAAAAGTGTTTAATAGCAATTTAAACTATAATTTCTTGTCAAAGAGAGTAAAATATCCACAGTACATTCAAATAACATAAATCACAGTAAAACTGTGACCCAGTGTTAAAAATACACGGAACAGAGCAAAGACATATGTATAGTAAATAATGTACAACTGCCAAAAAATCCAAGTTCTCCATATTTTCCTGTCAAAACATAAAATTAAACCAAGTAACAAAAGTAAAAACATGGGGTGATTAAGTTGCAGTTCTGATTACATGAGATAGCCCCTAGGGTTCAATAGTTCACATACATACTGCACTTCTGATAGAAATACTGGAACTATAAAAACAAGCATTTGTCACAGACAGAAGCCAAATAAACACATCTACAAGCAGACATTCCCCAAGAATTACCACAAACACTGACAGAAATAAAATACTAAAATAAATATTTTTAAATAAACATAAAAATAAAAACAGAATAACAAATCTAACAAAATAAGAGGAAGGGGGATCCCCAAATAGGGCTTGAGTAGTATACCAGAAAAATCAACACTGGATCCTCTGAAAAGCCAGAGGACGTTTGTTCTTTGGATGGTAGAAAAAGAATGAACACTCACTTCCTCTGATAGTTGAAGGCTTCCCTCTCCTCTGAGAGCTGAAGGCTTCCTTCTCAGGATATGCTCATCCAATCAGTTGTCTCATGAAGAAAAAGGAAGGAGAGTCTGAGCTTTTCAAAAGCCAACCATTACAGGGTTACCTTGGTAGATAACCCCAAAATGCAATGATGAACATATAGTTTTGATGTCCCTGCTCTGGGCCAGTGATCAAGGAGTCTCAATCCTCACCATAGACACCACTGAGGGACGTTAACTTGGAACAAAAATAGATGCACACGGTATTTCCACATGCAGCTCTCTGCACCAAGCACAATTTCCCTTAAGCGCACACAGAGAACACATTCCCATCCTGGGGCTGGGTTTCCCTCTCTCTCACCAGGCCCTAAATATGACTCCACATTATCTACAGATGTAGAGTTGAGTCCTCAACAAAGTGTTCCAAGCCAAGTCCTCCACCACCCTCTCTGTGAAACCAGTACCCTGTGTCTCTGCTCCCAGCTAACACATACACACCTGGGAAAGGCTGGCACAGATTTACTAGTTTTGCCCCCTCTGCACAGACTATAAGGTAAATACTGCCATCAGAACACTCCAAAGTCAGCTACTCTAGGCTCTTACAAGGGAACCCAATTATACTGAGTAAAATTAATACTAATACAAATGGTAGTGTTTGACCAAAGCATGCAAGACTCAAGAGCGGTCACACTGTCACCAAATAAATACAAGTGCTCTCAAAGGTTAAAACATTCTCTGAAAGACCAGCCACAATGAAAAGTTTAAATACATTTAATAATGAATAATAAAATAACATGAAAACACTAAATATATATTTACAGTAAACACCAGAGTTTCAACAGGAAATATTAAAAATAACACTGATGGAAAGATTCACACAGATACAGAAAAACAATAATTAAGTAATCTCACTATATTTTCCTGACTGATATAAAGAATTACTGTCCCCTAGTTCACATACTAGAGCAAGGCAAGATGAAGTGGGTGAGCAATCCTTCTTTGTCAGCTTTCAAAAAACAGACTGCCCTGAGACTTCTGACTCATCTAATATTAAAACATCATTTCAGTGCTAAATTATAAAATGACATCACACACATCTGGTCACTTCACTTCTGGTTCCCACACTACCCCTTTACTAGAAAATGAAACCAGAATCTAGCACATATGCACACACACAGAGCTTTGCTAAGATGTTTTATTGCATCTGGAAGCTATAAAACCATTTTAAAAACTTCCACCCTTCCAGGGTAACAATTAGTTCACCCCTAAGGATAATACAGTAGGATTCCTAGTCCTGGTTCTCGCAGACATTTTGCCTCTGGCTGCAATCAGAACTGTAAGATATAATCTTTATGGCCTAAACCAATTTAATTTAATTTCAGACTATTTTTCAAAGTTAGCTGGACTGTGATTAACCTCTTCTCTTCCAGTATCCTTTGTTACAAAATATTCATTTCAGCAGTTACAATACAGTCTGACATAAAGGTGCATTTATTTTCTGTTCAGCAGGACGTACTGTTGGTACATTTTAACACAAGCAACATTACAAATACATTTTCAGCACAAGCACATGTACAAAAAAGTTTGATATACAAATGACAAAATTATTTACAAAACTCCAGCTAGATATGCTGGCATATGTTACACATCCACTGTCTTGCATCTCCTAGCATAGCTGGCAATACCTCACACATAATCAAAATAGTGACTGGCAGAAAGCTTGTTAAATGAAGAAGGTTGTTTGGGATAATTAAAATGTAAAACATGCAAATTTTAAAACATTTTAAAATATTTGAAATCGGTAACTGTCAGTGACAAAATAACTACCCAAGTTCATTTTGTTGTCACATTTGTTATACATCTTCAGCATGATGAGACTGAAAAGACCTGGTCTTCTTGAAATGTAGTTTACTGAAATTAATGAGTTCTGCTACACTGGAAGCAGCTGTGTCTAGATAATAAAGCTTGACCTTTGAAAAATTGTAACAGCATAAAAAATACTTACTGGCCATCTGGCAAGAGAAGAAAATAGGCACAGCCACAGAAATAAAATAATTTAAGCAAGGGAAACAAACAGATCAGTGATTTATAATAGCTGTTCTCCTGCCCACAACAATTTGAATGACAACAATTTGAATGATACAAAGTATTGAAGGAAGCTTTTTGCTACTGTTTGACAGAGCCTTGGTTCCATGATTTGGCAAAAGGATGTACATAGTCAATATTCTGTGTGTTTCTTTGGTTGGGAGGGGATTGTGTGTTCTGATAAATAAGATTCAATTGATACAATACAACAATTCATAAACAGACCATAAAGGATCAATCCGTAACAAAGGCAAAGACTACAAGTACAATAAAATATAATATTTAATATGGCAGTTTGACTTATTGGGTTGGAAAATAAATGGGCTTGTTGATATGGAAAAAAAAAAGAACAAGGTACTGACCTACATTTCCAACAGTAATCCACATATAATAATGATATAGAAAACAAACCTGAATCATACAAAGCATGAAACTTTTGTAAAGATAAGTGGGGATGAATGTTTCTTTGCTGCAATAGAAGGACAACAAAAGAAAGGTATCTTTAACTAAAAATATTATAGTAAAAATATAGAGGAACAAATGAAGGACAAGTATGCAAGGTTTATAGTCATAAGAAGTTGCTAGTAGGGTGTAATAATTACACTAACTGTACTATATGCTCCATCAAAAGCAGGGCAACAAGTTATAAAGAATATTATGGGAGTAGTTAAAATCTTTCATCAAGTTTACTGGAGAAAATTAGCAAAGTAGCCAATGTCACAGCAGTAGACAAACACTACAGAAAATAAGGAAGATATCTCTGAAGGGCCAGGATATCACAGAATACTGGCTGAGGTTTGACAGCTACAGAAATATATGAATGTGTGTCAGTTACTGCTGTAATGAAAATAAGACAAAACAAAGTGGAATGCACACAATTTTTCTGCAAAATGTGGTTCATGAGCAAGATTATATAGATGTAATGCATCAAAAGAACACTATAACATGCCCCAAACCATAGAAACACATCTGGAGATAGTGTCAGCACACACCTACACAAATTAAGTTTTGTAATCAAGTATAATGATATTGTGATAAAGACTACCATTATGTAGTAATGTTTCTGAAAAGGAAGCCATTTAATAATTGGGTAAACTTAAATGTTTTTAGATTTAAACCTATGCAGTAAAGACTTTGTGAAGAATTGGGATAATTGTAAAAAATGACGTTATGTACTTACGATAACATTCCACGTGTGCTGACCATCTCAACCTTTATTCTCACTGCTGGGTTAGATCTGATCCCTCTGATCCTTCTCGGCCTTTTCAATGCTCGAGGCCTTCAGCAAACCTTGTAGGCATTGTTCCTTACCTATAATGCAACTCCCTAAGTTCCGCAGATCTTGTTTGCCCCTGACAAATCATATAGAGGTAACTGTTTGCATAGATTAACCAAAAACATAATTTCTGAGGCTAAAGAGTCCTGTAATACCCAATTAGTACTATTCGGTCTCGCAGGAGTATAGGCAGGGGGTATGGTTGCTGGGTTCTAAGGATAAAGGTTGAGATGGACAACACATATGGAATTATGGTATGTACATAACTTCTTTATGTGATGTCAATCTCGCCTTTATTCTCACTGATGGGACTGTGTCCCAAGCAACCTGATTCTTGGGTGGCTCATGGGAGAATATTCATCAGAACCATAGAACCGAAAGATGCTCTCCTCCTAGAGGCCAAATCCACTTTGTAATGAGTAATAAAAGTATAAGGTTTTGCCCATGTTGCTGTAGCATAGATGTTATCCAAAGGTAACCTAGCTTGAAAGGCTGCAGAAGTAGTTAACGACCTAGTGAAATGAGCTTTAACAGGGTTAGGAAGAGTTTTGTTCTTAGAACTGTATATGAAAAATATACACTGTGAAAACCGCTTGGATAAGGTAACTTTGAACACTGGTTGGCCTTTTCAACATCAGAATAAGAAGTTGATCTGACTTTCTTATTCCTGATGTACTGTGCAAGTAGAAACATAATTGTCTATGAATGTCCAGAAGATGCAGTGAATATTCCCCTTTATTTTGGAAGTTTGGGAAGAAAACTGGCATCTCGATAGATTAGTTATGGTTATTTTCCAACACAACTTTGGGTAGGAATGAGAGATTAGTACATAAAGAAACTCTGCCTTTATGAAACACTATGTATGGTGGCTTGGCAGATAAAGCTTGTAATTCTGAAACTCTCCTTGTTGAGGTAATAGTCACTAAGAGGAGTATTTTTAGGGAGAGATATTTCAATTCACAGGTAGCAGATGGTTCAAAGGGAGGCTAGATAATGTCCAACAACACGAAATTCAGATCCCAAGGTGGTGACGGGTTTTTGTATGGAGGTTTTATCATTGTAGTTCCCTTCAAGAATGCCTTACAAAGTCTTTTGACATGACTACAGAACCATTTTCCCTCTATATAAAAATTTGAAATTGCTGCCAAATGAACTCTAATAGTGGCTGCAGCAGCACCCTCACTGAAAAGTTTCACCAAAAATTCTAGAATGGAATGTATGGGTGCAATAAAAGGATCCATCTGATTATTGCTGGCCCATGAAACAAATCTTTTCCATTTAACGTTGTACAATTTACATGTATATGATCTATGAGAAGATAAAATGGAGAGGAAACCTGGCAATCAGGAGAATTGGAGCAGCCAAGCTGTCAGATTGAGATTGTCCAGACTGGGGTGAACCATCCCTGATGGATGAGTCAGAAAGACTGCAGCAGGTTCCAGAATCCATGCTTCATCCTGCAAATGAGGCTGAAGGAAGAGGAACTAAATTTGTCAAGGCCAGTAGGCAGCAAATAGGATTATTGTCATCTCCAATAAACTTGCTTTCTGCAAAAATTTGGGAATTAGAGGAACTGGCAGAAAAGCATAAAGAAGTCTCAAGGGCGTATAGTGAACAAGTGCATCCCTTGGTAACTCCCCCATAGGAGGCATCAGGGCAAAATAGTTGCTGCATTTGGCATTGGTGGGTGAAGCAAAGAAATCGCAGCAAGGCTGGCCCCACTTTCAAAGATCATTTCTGCAACTTTCTGACTGAGGGACCACTCATGCGGCCATAAAATGGTTCTGCTCAATTTGTCTGCAATTACATTGGATTTCCCCGGAATATGCGTTATCAGAAAGTGGATGGAAGTTGTTGCCCATTGCCAGTCCCTTAAGGCTTCTCAACAAAGGGGGTAAGATCTGGACCCCCCCCACCCCCAGTTTATGTACCAGACCACAGATATGTTGTCTGACTGGATTGCTATCGTTCCTAGAGGAAGGGAGTCTTGAAATGCTTGGAACACCAAAAGCACCAACCTCATCTCCAGCACGTTTATGTGAAATGAGCCTTCTCTTGTTGACAAATGCCTTGAATGGTCTTCCCAAGATAATGTCCCCCCCACCCTATCTGGGAAGTGTCTGTGGTCACCGCGGCTTGTGGCTTGGGACTGGGGTGGGTAAAGGGATGGCCTTAAGATACCAGAGAAGAGTAAATCCACTATTGGAGATCCTTTTTGCAGTTGGTTATCCTGATTTTGTGCAGCATAGGAAGATCTAGAATTGACCATTGTGTCGAAAGTAACCACTGAAGAATTCTTGTGTGAAGGCAAGCTAGGGGAATAAGAACTATCAAAGCAGCCATTTCCCCTAGTACTTGGAGAACTAGCTTGGCAGATCCTTGTTTTTTCCTAATTAGCAGTCTGACATAATGGTGAAAATCATCTACTCTGTCTTGTGGAAGTTTTGCTACCATTTAGTTGCGTTTATGTCTGCTCCTATGAATACCAAGCTCTGACATGGTTCTAGAGCAGATTTTTCATAATTTATGGCAATACCTAGTGAGGAACAGAGTTGTAGAGTGTAGTCCCTGGCTTGTAGCAGAAGATGCATGGTCAGGGCAGTTATGAGCCAGTCGTCCAGATAAGGAAAAACGTGGAATCCTCAGCATCTCAGGTGAGCCACCACTACTACCATGCATTTGGTGAACATTCTGGGGGGCTGTAGTGTGACCAAAGGGCAGAGCTCAAAAATGGAAGTGGCTAGCTCCTAGCCAGAAGTGCAAGTGCCTTCTGGATCGCTTTTCCATTTGTATGTGGTAGTATGCATTCTGAATGTCTATAGAGCACATCCAACTGTCATTCTCCAGGAATGGAAGTATCGACTGCAGTGTCACCATCTGAAACTTGGTCTTTTTCACAGATTTGATCAAATTGCTGAGTAAGTTCCAGATCCTCTGTGGTCTGCAGGGACTTCTTGGATGACTCTTTTTCTTAGCAGATTTTGAATTTCTAATGTTGCTTGTTCCTTCTGACTGGGTGGAAAATCTGGAAGTGATTTGTTTGCTGAAGTAAATAAAGACAAGGGAATAATACATCCCCTGGACATTATGTCCTGCACCCATTTGTCGTTTGCTATTTTTTTGCCAGGTTCACAATGCAGAGACAATCGTCCCCCGATTGTCACCTGAGGCGAACAGTCAGGCACCTCTTCAGGAGCACTGAAAGGGCCTACCAATAAAAGATTCTCTGGAGCTCTGATTCTATGGGCCTCCACTGGCATGAGGGTGGCATCTTCTATTACTGTTCCTCCCTCTGCCTCTTGAGAACTTTCAGCCTGTATGTCCTGAAAAGACCTTTGTGATTTTCTGAACATCTTCCCACTACCTCTCTGACCTTAGAGAAAGGGTCTGTTAGGTATGGAAAAATGTACTCCAATGGCAGACAAGACCTTGCCTTCCTGTTCACACCTGGTAAGCGTTTCTTCTACTTTAGATGCAAAAAGAGATGAGCCATCAAAGCATGTTAATGAAGGAAGACTTGAAGGGATCAGCGAAATCGCAAAGGAGTATCAAGGCCTGCCTCCTGAGAGACATACCTGAACCTGCAGCCCTACTCATTCCATCCGCTGCATAAGATACGAGTCTCGTGGAAGAGTTTATGACTGAATTGAGGGTGGTGAGCTGAGCGGTGCCCTTATCCACCAGTGTGTCAGCTACAGCTCCTTGGAGGGAGTCTGAAAGTTCCAACAGATCCCTGTGTAATCTGGTAAAGTGGATCAAGTAGTTCAGCGACTGTAAGGCAAAGGTTGCTGATGAAAAGATGAGCTTCCTACACCTATCTATGGTCCTGGAATCCTTATTTGTATGATGGATAGAGGAACTGGTCTCAAAAAGTTCTTTTTTAGTGGCCACCACCACGACAATGGCATCAACTGCTACACCTTTAGCTAAAAATGTCTTGTCCTTGGGGGCAGTGATGTAGTTATCTGGCCTCCTAAAAGTTGGTTCTATGAAATCTGGGGTCTCCCAAGCCTTCTGAAAGATTAACTCAATAAGGTCATCAGAAGGAGGAGTCACCCATGAGGCTGAAGGGTGAGACCAGAAAGCCTTCAGGTATACAGCCTCCTCAGCTGAAGGGGATGTGGACTGCCAGTCACCTCTCTGCTTTAAAATATCCAGAATGTCTCCAAAAGAGACATCTTCGGGAGGTGACCATGGGGACCATTCTGCTTCATCAAGGTCAGTATCAGATGTGATCAACTCCTCTGTGAAGTCAAAATGCTTCCTCTTGCAGGTCCTCTTCTGAGGGATCTCCTCAGTGGGGTAGTCAGGGGGAAGTTTTGGGGGGGGGGTTGTCCCTGTTGGACATCCTGAGGCCTGGGGTCTCTGTGGTCCTGTGGAGACGGTATGCGAGAAGGCAAAGACACCTGCACAGAACTGGGAGGAAGATGCAGCTTAGACTGGGATGTAGTTAAAATCCTCCTTATGACCTCAAAGACAGTCCCTGCTCCAAAGAACACTCCAGATCTGACAAAAGGGTTGTCAGGGCCGACAGAATCTCTGGTGCAGGAGACAGAAGCTTTGAGGGAGAGGTAGGTGCCAAACTCAACCACACAAAGCCCCCAGAGGCAAGTTCAGACCCTGAGAGATACGAACCAGCTCCGCGGAGCCAACTGGAGAGTGTAATCTCCTAGAGGTTTCCTGATCCGTCTGGGTGGAAAAGTTCAGAGCAGATATTGATCTGAAGAACCTATGGGTCTTGAATCTGATACAGACACAAGCTGGATGTCAGAATCTTCCGTCTCTGTAACAGGAAGAGGCACCAATGTGGATGATTTTGTCTGATCAGATTCCTTTGGGTTCGGATCCAGTAATAGCTTGGCCAAGGTTGGTATCTTTAGGAGCCTCTGCACTACCCTTATCCACATCATCATCGGTTAAACTCCTGGTCGACAGAGTAGAAAGGGTTGGAGACCTTGATCTTGTCAAAAAGGGGGGCGGGATCTGAGGGAGTATTGACTCCAATGAAGGGGAACGGCTCCGATATGTCAATTTTGCAGGTGCCGAAGAGGTCAGAGCCAAGGGTTCTGGCTGCTCCAATGAACTCTTGGATCCAGAAACAACTGTCTGCTCTGAGAGTTCTGTTGGAGCAGACAGTCTAGGAGCTTTTTCCTTTGGCTCGGAGGAAGACTTCAGCAACAAAGAACAGCGTTTTAGTGACTTTTCAGATTTGTCAGACTTGGTACTGGTAGCGGACTCCGGCGAGAGAGCTTCAGAGAAAGGAGTTTTCAGTAATCCTTCAAAATAAGTTTATTTCTGTGCTCCATAAGAGTCCTTTTGTTAAACCCATGGCATATGGAGCAAGAAAACAAGCGTAAAGAAAAACCAGGAACAAAAGCAACAAGAGGATCCACTGGCACCAACCTCTCAAAACACTGAGTTACACCAAAACTGTGTTAAAGTGTAGGGTTCATAGGTTCATAGGTTCATACTAGGCTATCTGCCCTAGGGCATTTATAAGCCTAGCCCAGAGTTTTTGTGGCTTACGCCACCCCTTTCGATTAAAGGATATTATGCCCATTATTTTGCTGTGCCTCTGTCAAGCAGTGACACTGATGTAATCCCTGGGGTATACCTGCGATCTCCCATCCATTGGTCAAGATTTCTCTTGAACAAAGCCAGCGAGGTGCTCTGCCTCACATGTACCAGGATTTTGTTCCACAGCATAGGGAGTCTCTGGGTGATTAATCTGTCCCTCCAGCACGTCATATTTATGACCGTGTCAAGGTTTAAGTCTCGTGCTCTTGTGGATCTGATGGATTTAGATTTTTTGAGGTGAAGCATGTTCATTAATTCCGGGTTGGACATGGCCTTGCATGTCAGGCACAGGTCACCTCTGAGCAGGCGTGGCGACTGAGTAGAGCTGGAGCTCCTTCAGTCGGGCAGCATAGGACATATTTTTGAGACCCTTTATCCTTTTGGTGAGGAACTTTTGGGGCCTTTCCAATTGCTGCAGGTGTCGGGTCAGATACATTCCAAATGGGGCGTTGTACTCAATCATCGGTCTGATGAGTGATGAGTACAGGGGAATGATGACCTCCCTTGACCTAGATGTGAAACCCTTCATGATCAGGTGGGCAATGTAGAAGGTCTTCCTAACAACTTTGGCAACGTGGGTGTCAAATGAGAGGTTACTATCAACCTGGGTTCCCAGATCCCTGATAACCTCTTCTGTGCTTAGTGGATTGCCACCTATATGGTAGCTAGGGGTAACCTTGTTTTTCCCAAAGGGTATGACTATGCATTTTTTAGCGTTTAACTTTAGGCCATGGCTTTGGCACCAGTTATCCGTTTCTATGAGACCCTTCTGAAGGATATCTGTGTCTGATGTGTTTTCAACTATGGCGCCCAGTTTGCAGTCATCTGCAAACTTTGTCAGCCATAATCCTCCTGTGCTTGCCTGTACTTCCAAAAAGTAGATGCCGAACAAGAGTGGACCCAGGACCGAGCCCTGTGGGACACCGCTTGTGACAGGTTTGGAATCTGACATGGCGCCAGCAACTCTAACCCTGTGGGTTCTGTCACTTAGCCAGTTTGCAACCCATCTTGTGACGTATGGGTTTACGTTTAAACTGGTGAGTTTTTCTATGATGCCTGAGTGGGGTATCGTGTCGAAAGCCTTTGCCAGGTCAAGGTAGGCTGTGTGGACTGCCTTGCCCTCATCAATGGCCTTGGTGACTTTCGAAAAAGTCAACCAAGTTTAAAAGGCATGATCTGCCCTTGACAAAGCCAAATTGGGTTTGATCCAATGTCTGCAGGTCCCCTATGTCTTTATTTATGAGTTCCATAATGATCCTCTCCATAGCTTTGCAGACCACGCTTGTCAAGCTGATGGGACGGTAGTTTCCAGGGTCGGTGGAGGCACCTCCTTTGTGTAATGGGACCACAGTAGCCGTACACCATTCCTTGGGTACATATCCTGAGGTGAGGCTAAGATTAAACAGCTGCCCTATCTGCGGGTTTAATTCCTCAATGAGCTCGTGGAGCACACAACCGGGGACACCATCTGGTCCCATGGATGCTGTGTTTTTCGCCTTGGAGAGAGCTGTTCTTACTTAAGCATTTGAGATGTTTGGGAGGCTACAATCCTCTGGTATAGATATTTCTCCTTTTGGGGAGAAATTTGCACTGAACCTGTCAGCCAGTATGTTGGCAATGTCTGTAGGTTCAGTGATCTTTACATCATTTTGAACCAGTTCTGAACATATCTGGGAGTTTCCTCCCAGGTTTCTAACATAGCTAAAAAAGGCCTTGTGATTGTCTTTTGAGTCTGTGGCAATTTTTCTTTCAAAATTTGCTTTGGAGGATTTTATGAGAGATCTTAGTTTTTTACTTACGATGATCAAGGGTGTCTTCCCTTTTGAGGAATTTGCTCTATCTTGTAGTAGCCTTCTCCTTTTGTTGTAGAGCTTGTTTATGGCTGGGGTCCACCAGACTGGACGCCTGCCTTTGGTACAAAGAGTCTTTGTTTTGTTTGGGATTGCCTGATCCATGCAGTCCTGGAGGTGCTGGTAGAAGGCATTTGTAAGTGATTCAGCGGCTTGTGTGTGTATTGCTTGGGACCTCTTAACCTGCAAAGGTCTTGCACCATATGCAACAAGAGGATCCACTGGCACCAACCTCTCAAAACACTGAGTTACACCAAAACTTTGTTAAAGTGTAGGGCTCAAGTATACAGTTAATTTCATCTTGAAAAAGCCTGAGATTGTCAGGGCTCAAGTCCTAGTAAAAAACGTGGAGTTCGAGTGATTCGCTTAAAAAAGTACCAACGTGCACCTTGAAGATGAAATAGTTTCTTCTTTATTAATCCACAAAGACAATCTTAGTCTAGCATTGTGGGTACTGACTTCGTCAAGAACCACATACATACACATTGTTTATAGAAGCATGGACAGGACGCCCAGAAGCGTACCATACATTTGTACTTTCAACACAGGTTTTAAATTTCAACAGCACACACATAACTAAAACATTTTTGTCTTTTAATTATAGTTGTTATTTAACACAGGTGGGTGGACACAAATTTTGCAACACATGGAATATATTGACATCTCTACATTTTTAACATTAACATTGTTTTATGGTAATATTTTTATTTAATTTATTTACCTCCCATTAACATAAAATTATATTTGAATTTTTTGAGGAACAATGCTATTTTTAAATTCTATGTACATCCTTCTATTTCTAATATCAACTATTCTAAACAAATTCAAATAATGAAAGAACTAAGCACTGCAGCACTTTAAACAATGTCTAAGCTAAGGAGTTTATTGTGAAAGTTTTAATTATTCAATTCTGTATTGATTGTTTCAATTATTCAATTTCCTCATTACTGGTGAACAAATTGATCTATTTGGTCAGAGTATATAAGCTGTAGAGTTATACAGTTAATTTCATCATGAAAAAGCCTGAGATTATCAGGCAAAAGCGCTTGGTTTTTACTTGTCTTTGTGGATTAATAAAGAAGAAACTATTTCATCTTCAAGGTGCACGTTAGTACTTTTTTAAGCGAATCACTCGAACTCCACGTTTTTTACTAGGACTTGAGCCCTACACTTTAACACAGTTTTGGTGTAACTCAGTGTTTTGAGAGGTTGGTGCCAGTGGATCCTCTTGTTGCATATGGAGCAAGACCTTTGCAGGTTAAGAGGTCCCAAGCAATACACACACAAAGTGTGAGAAACACTAAAGGGCATCTTCTTTCCACACTGCTTGCATTTCTTAAAACCTAAAGGTTTCCCTTCTTGCTTCTGAGACATTTTAAGCACTAACAAAAAAGAAACCAAAGGAGAATTAACCATACACACGGAGGGGCAAGCACACTAGAAAGTCCTCTAATTTAAACGGACCAGAACAAAAGACTTTAGAAAGCAAGTAAGACGCTCCTTTTTTTTTTTTTTTTAAGAAATCGGCCCCTAACTGAAACGGATGATAAATGCGGAAGGGGATAAGAATTAGACGGACAAATGTCCTAACTTAAACAGACATTTATAGACATCCTCTAACAGGGAAAGTAAAGGGGCCAACACTCACTTTATATAACCGGAAAAAAGAAAACTGGGTAAGGAAATATATAAACTAAAACTATAGAAAACTGGTTAATATTACAAGATAAAGTTTTGAAAAAGGGTGATAGCAACAAGAAAAAGAAAGCACTTAGCCCAGAGCTTGCTTCAGAGATCTGAGGAACTTGGGGAGTTGCAATATGGGTAAGGAACAATGCCCACGAGCTTTGCTGAAGGCCTCAAGCTCTTGAAAAGGCCAAGACAGATCCGACCCATCAGTGATGATAAAGGTGAGATTGACATCACATCTGAAGAATTAAAAAAATTTTG